>NW_012102121.1:1600203-1624493 GCF_000951045.1 Mandrillus leucophaeus
TGAGACTGTCTCAAAAAAATATATATATAATATATATATATATATTTGTGTGTATACACACACACACACACTACATTGTCAGGTATGTAGTTGTTTTGGGGGGTTTATTTTGTTTTTTTGTGTTTGTTTTGAGACAATGTCTGGCTCTGTCACCCATCCTGGTGTGCAGTGGCGTGATCTCGGCTCACTGCAACCTCCACTTCCTGGTTCAAGCCTTCCTCCCACCTCAGCCTCCCAAGTAGTGGGACTACAGGTGTGTACCATCACACCTGACTACTTATTATTATTTGTAGAGGCAGGGTCTCATCATGTTGCCCAGTCTGGTTGTGAAATACTGGGCTCAAGTGATCCACCTGCCTCAGTCTCCCAAACTGCTGGGACCACAGGCACGCACCACTACACCCAGCCACTTTTTGTATTTTTTGTAGAGACACAGTTTTTTGTCATGTTGCTTAGGCTGGTCTCGAACTCCTGACCTCAAGCAATCCACCTGCCTCCACCTCCCAAAGTGCTGGGATTCCAGGCATATAAGCCACCGTGCCCAGCCCAATATGGTTGTTTAGATTATGTAAGAAATGTTACACAAAGAGCTTCTCAAAAACTTACGCTGAAACAAAAACAGCTTGTCATTGGCCAGGCACGGTGGCTCACGCCTGAAATTCCAGCACTTTGGGAGGCCAAGGTGGGCAGATCACCTGAGGTCAGAAGTTCGAGACCAGCCTGGGCAACATGGTGAAACCCTGTCTCTACTAAAAATACAAAAATTAGCCAGCATGGTGATGGGTGCCTGTAATCCCCAGCTACTCGGGAGGCTGAGGCAGGAGAATCACTTGAACTCGGGAGGCAGAGGTTGTAGTGAGCCAAAATCACTCCATTGCACTCCAGCCTGGGCAACAAAGCAATACTCCATCTCAAAAAAAAAAAAAAAGCAAACAAACAAGCTTGTCATTGAAATTTCCATAGTTGAGATGGTTTTTCTTGTTTTAGTGCCCATCTGTCAGGATATAGACTCTAACTTATTTCTGTCAAAACATCTCTGAGAAGGTAATTTTAATCTGTGGATATTCTGGGCTGTGGAAGGGGAAGAAAAGAAGGAAGGGAGGATGATCCATCAAGACGGCCAAGGCACACAAATACTTTTCTGAATGTTTAGTTGAAGGGAATGATGAAAAAGACAAAACATGGAAAGTTCCATTTTGGTCAGCTAATATGTTCCAAGATTCTATGCCTGTTTGTGATTTTATGTCTTATTAGAATTAGAGTGGCATAACCTCAGAAAACATAGCCTAAAAACATTATTTGATTTCCTATGCTTTTTTTTTTTTTTTTTTCTTTTCTTGAGATGGAGTCTTGCTCTGTCGCCCAGGCTGGAGTGCAACGGCATGATCTCCACTCACTGCAACCTCCTCCGCCTCCTGGGTTCAAGCGATTCTCCCACTTCAGCCTCCCGAGTAGTAGCTGGGACTACAGGCACGCACTATCACATCCGACTAATTTTTGTATTTTAGTAGAGACTGTGTTTCACCATGCTGCCCAGGCTGGTCTCGAACTCCTGACCTCGGGTGATCTGCCCACCTCGGGCTCCAAAAGTGCTGAGATTACAGGAGTGAACCACTGCACCCAGATTCCTATGTGTTTTTAATCCTCTCAGCCATTTGGGTGCTTTTAAGACAAGATTCCTTGAGATTAGCCTGGGTAACATGGTGAAACCCCGTCTCTACAAAACAATTAGCCGGCTATGGTGGTATGTGTCTGCAGTCCCCACTACTCGGGAGGCTGAGGTTGCAGGGAGTTGTGATCGCACCACTGCACTTCAGTGGGTGACAGAGCCAGACTCTGTATCAAAATGAAGAAGAGAAGGAGAGGGAGGGAGGAGGAGGAGGAGAAGGAAGAAAGAGGAAAGGAAGGAAGGAAGGCAGGGAGGGAGGGGAGGAGAAGAAAGAAGGTAGGAGGGAGGAGGGGGAGGAGCAAGGGAAGGAGGAGTGGGGAGGGAAAGGAGGGAGAGGGAGGAAAGGGAGAGAGAGAGGGGAAAGAAGAAGAAAGAAGAAAAAGAAGAAGAAAAGGAGGAGGAGGAAGAAGGCGATGACAACAAGATTCCTTCATTCAAATGCAGTTAAGACATCGGATGCATGCAGACAGATTTAATATAGGAACAACCACAGTGTAGTTGTTTCTTTGGCTCTAGAAAGGCTTCTTCCTAAACTGGAAGTATATCTATACTTTTTCTCAGCTGCCTACACCAAGTAAGATGCTGCAAATGTGTGTGTGAGGGTGTATATATGGTAGGAGGGGTTCTTGTGGGGCAAGGGTTTGGATTTACTTATAGGATTATCAAGTCCCAGTACTGTTAATAAAAATTGTTGGCTTAAAAAATTTACTCAGAAACCTGGGATATATAGAGTTGTTGAGCTGAAATCCTAAGCTATCATGTCATATTTACAAAATAATGTCAAGTGATAAAAGGAACAAAGAGCCCAGTGTGGTGGCTCACCCTATAATCCCAGCACTTTGGAAGAAGGCCAAGATAGGAGGATTGCGTGAACCTGGGAGTTCAAAACCTGGCAATATCCTGTCTCTAAACAAAATACAAAAGGCAGGCAGACATGGCAATGCATGTCTATAGTTCAGGCTCTTTGGGAGACTAGGGTGGGAAGATTGACTGAGCCCGGGAGGTCAAGGCTGCGGTGTGCTGTGATTGCGCCACTGGACTCTAACCTGGGTGACAAAGCAAGACCCTGTACTCCCCCAAAAAACAAACAACCCACAGAATTGCTCACATTGCATGCTCACATATTAATTTTTAGCATTTCTTATCAATAAAGTATCTTTAATTAAGATATCCAAATTGTAACTTTTATATGCACTAGGAAACCAAAAAATTAGCACAACTTTCTTTATTGCAGTGGTCTGAAACAACCTGCAGTATCTGCAAGGTATTCCTGTAGTGTTATCCATATTATTTTAATTTTCTGGGAGAGAATGATGTTCAGGTATTACTAGTGTGACATGAAAATAGTAAAAACAGCTGATTTGGCCTAGCAGAAATGTGTATACTTACTTGTTTTTTTTTAAGTTTCCTTCTAAGATTCTCAGGAGATATTGGTACATCTCAACTTAACAGAAAGCAACACAACTGGCAATGACCACCAGATATGCAGCTAGCAAGAATCCAGAAGGGTAACACTTTAAAACTATCAAAAATAGATCTGGTTCCTTCATCTACAGTCCAGTATTATTAACAAGCTAGGTAGGGAATACACAATTTTAACACAAAAATACCTAACAGTGATGAAGAAGCAAATACATTCAAAGCAAATGGGGCAATCAGAGAGAAAGCAGTACAAGAAATATTCAGAGATATTTCAGACAATGTAGAAGTACCCAGTACTACAGCCGAAGTGCTCATACTACGTGGATGCTTGGTTTTCTCCACAAAGTGTATGAACTTGTGGATCTATCCACACACTCAAGAGCATGGGTGCTAGAGATGCCCACTGTAAACAAACTCAATGAACTATAAGGATTCTACCCAAAAGGTCAGTCAATTTGTAAAATAAAATCATATCCAAGAAGCATTAATTTAACCAAACATTAATTTCCAAATAAGACAGACATCTTATGAGAAAAAAACTAAAATACCACTTACCATGATGGTTCCTGGAGCTGACTCTGATGAACTCACAGGGCTTTGGTATGGGATCCTGTTATGCACAGAACTCTGGTCATAAGAGGAAGAAGTTGCTACTGGACTAGCAGAACTCAGTGATGAGCTGGTCAGACTGCAGGAGGTAATGACAGAAGTTGTATATGTGGAGTTCTGTACTGCACTGGTCATTGGTAAAGATGTATTCAAAGGCTCACTGAAAAGAGTCAAAGATATTCAACATAATTTTGTTACTTTAAATAGCTTCATGAAAAAAATAAAAATAAACAGCTTCAAGAGATGCAACTACTTCATCAATTTATTGTCCCAAATGAGACTCACCTAATTTACTGAGAGATAGGGGGACATCTTTAAGAATACTTAGGCTGGGCACAGTGGCTCACGCCTGGAATCCCAGCACTTTGGGAGGCCAAGGTGGGCAGATCCTGAGGTCAGGAGATTGAGACCATTCTTGCCAACATTCTGAAACCCCATCTCTCCTAAAAATACAAAAATTAGCAGAGCATGGTGGCGGGCGCCTGTAATCCCAGCCACTCTGGAGGCTGAGGCAGAAGAATCACTTGAACCTGGGAGGCAGAGGTTGCAGTGAACCAAGATCGCACCACTGCACTCCAGCCTGGTGACAGACTGCGACTCCGTCTCAAAAAAAAAAAAAAAAAAAAAAGAATACTTAAGAGGATTCTTTAAGGAATCCAGGTGTTTGAGACCATCTTTAAAAAGGGAAGTTAAACAAGTATCAGGTTTTGCCTCTGGAATGTGGAAAAACTAAAACAACAACAACAAAGTCAGCCAGGCACAGTGGCTCAAGTCTGTAATCCCAGCACTTTGGAAGGCTGAGGCAGGCAGATTCATTGAGCTCCAGAGTTTGAGGCTGGTCTGGGCAACACGACGAAACCCCGTGTCTATAAAACGTATTAAAAAATTAGCTGGGCATGGTGGTGCACACCTGTAATCCAAGATACACAGGAGTCTGAGGCAGGAGGATCACTTGAGCCTGGGAGGCAGAGGTTGCAGCGAGTCAAGCATGCCACTTCACTCCAGCCTGGACAACAGAGCAAGACTCTATCTCAAAAAAAAAAACAAAACAAAACAAAACAAAAAAAAACCACAAAAAAACTAAAATCTGAGATTTTGTATTTATAAAATATTCCACTGAAGAAAATTACTGCTGCAAAGATGTGAAGAAATTAGATCCCTCACAGACTACCGGTAGGAATGTAAAATGCTACAGCCACAGTGGAAACAGTATGGGAGTTTCCCAAATGGTTAAGTTACCATATGACCCAGCAATTCTACTCCTGGGATATACATCCCGAAGAACAGAAAGCATGCAAAACTTGAAACCAAATGTCCACAGTAGCACGATTCACTATAGTCAAAAAGAGCAAACAACCCAAATGTCTACCAACTAATGAATGAATAAAATGTGGTGTATCAACACAATGAAATATTTGGCAATAAAAATGATACATTAAACATGGGTGTACCTTGAAAACTTACACTAAGTGAAAGACCAGACATAAAAGGCCACATATTCCAAGATTCCAGTTATATGAAATGTCCAGGTAGGCAAATCCAGAGACAGATTATTGGTTGCTAAGGGGCAGGGCAATGAAGAAATTGAGACTGTCTGCTACAGGTATGGGGTTTCTCATGGAGATGATGGAAGGTCTGGATAAACACTGAGGACAGCTGCACAATCTATTACCACAGGATGTATGTATTCTTTCCACCAGGTGATCTCTTAGGGTCTATTTTGCTTCATAACGAAGGACTAAATTCAGTACCTTAAAGACTTCGAATACAAGTTGATGGGAATCTGATTACTATTTTCACTGCTTGGAGCTGATCCAAATTCAGAGAGAGAAGGTTCTGACCCAAATTCCAGAGCCCCAAACTGCACATTTAATCCCGTGACATCTGCTGAACCAGGCATTTCCACTGCAGAAGCTGGGATCTGAAAAAGCAAAGCTGTCATGTCAGGAGCAGAGGTCACAGATTCCAGGTCACAAAGGCCTGTAACAGAGCCAAACAAGCATTTAGGTTCCCAGGCAATACTGGCAGGAAGAAGGAGTGAGAAACAAGGCGAAAAAAGGAATAAGACTTTTCTAAAAAGAGAAAGAAAAGAAAGAAGCTAAGAAAAATTAAAAGGTGGCTGGGCATGGTGGCTCACGCCTGTAATCCCAGGACTTTGGGAGGCCAAGGTAGGAGGATCATTTGCACCCAGGAGTTCAAGACCAGCCTGGACAACACAGTGAGATCCTGTCTCATTTAAAAAAAGAGGAGAAATTAAAAGTTAAACAGGAATGGCTGGCATTAATATCACCACCTGCATCTAAGAGCAATGGGGGGGAGTTGTGATGGTGGTGGGGAGTGAACACTGAGCTGACTACTCTATTTTTGGGGACTCACCAATGATGAAAGTATCACCTGGTCAAGGAACCATGCATCCTCCAACTATGGGATATGGCAAAACCCTCAAGAACAACAGTTCTCTGAGCCATATCTTCAAATCTATACTTGAAATAAGGATCTGTGGCTCTCAGCACAAACCCACTCCCTCTAATGCTAGTCTGGTCACTCAGAAATGGCCATATCCTTATTATGCAATCAATAAGCTATGTGCTTGAAAAACACTGTATCCCAGTTTCCAAAACTTAGTATCCCACTACTTGAGCTGAATGTAAAAACAATTCCACCTTTAGGCCTGAATGTAAAAATAATTTCACCTTCATGATGAAATGCTCACCTTAGAAGCTGGGGGTATCCGCCGCTTAGCAAGTTTGATGTGTTTGGACTGTGGCTGGTGGGCAGACACAGAGATATTTTCAATGGTCATGCTGGGAAGCTGCAAAAGCTTGTTCACAGTGGAGGGACTGTCTCCAGGTGTAGATTCTCGAAGTTTTGCCTGGGAAGGAAAGGACTCCAAACCAGGAGGAGGAACAGTGACTGCCTGGCTCTGGTGCTGTTGTCGCTGGCTCAACTGGCTAAGAACTGGGGATGGCTCAGGTTGAGATTTGAAGTCTAAAAAAAGTAAGCAGCAATTAACGAGGCACAATGGCTTCAAACTCCCTCAATTGTTACTTATCATGAAGTGTTCCATTACCACCAATTTCTCCAAATCATTTCCAGCTGAATTTCTTAGGTTTTACACACACACTACGTGTAACACCTCATTTATGATAAACGGGAAAAGTTCCCAAATGGGCACGCACCTTGTTTCCTATCCAGAGAGATCTGGTTTATGTTTAAACATAGGGGGTGATGAACTCGTGAGAACAATATTGTGGTGCTATACACACCTGACCATTAGCTAACGGAGAATCATACTTTTATTATTTTATGGATTTTCTACATAACTGTTAAAAATTTGAGGCCGGGTGCGGTGGCTCAAGCCTATAATCCCAGCACTTTGGGAGGCCGAGAGGGGCGGATCACGAGGTCAGGAGATCGAGACCATCCTGACTAACACGGTGAAACCCCGTCTCTACTAAAAAACACAAAAAAACTAGCCGGGTGAGGTGGCGGGTGCCTGTGGTCCCGGTTACTCGGGAGGCTGAGGCAGGAGAATGGCGTAAACCCGGGAGACGGAGCTTGCAGTGAGCCGAGATCTGGCCACTGCACTCCAGCCTGGGCAACAGAGCAAGACTCAGTCTCAAAAAAAAAAAAAAAAAAAAAAAATTTGAGCCAGGCACAGTCGCTCATACCTATAATGCCAGCACTTTGGGAGGATGAGGTGGAAGGATTGCTTTAGCCCAGGGGTACAAAGCTGCAGTGAGCTATGATTGTACCACTGAATTCCAGTCTGGGTGACAAAACAAGACCCTGTCTCAAAAATTTAAAAAAAAAAAAAAAACTATTAAGTTTTTGGACTAATTGATGTATATATATACACAATGTCACAAAATCCAAAAGATGGCCAGGAGCGGTGGCTCACGCCTGTAATCCCAACACTTTGGGAGGCCAAGGCAGGCAAATCATGAGGTCAGGAGATCAAGATCATCCTGGCTAACATGGTGAAATCCATCTCTACTAAAAATACAAAAAAATTAGCCAGGCGTGGTGGCGGGCACCTGTAGTCCCAGCTACTCGGGAGGCTGAGGCAGGAGAATGGCGTGAACCTGGCAGGCAGAGCTTGTAGTGAGCTGAGATCGCGCCACTGCACTCCAGCCTGGGCGAAAAAGCGAGATTCTGTCTCAAAAAACAAACAAAAAAATCCGAAAGATACAAGAGTATGTATGATGAATATTAAGTTTCTCTTCCACCACTACCCTCCCATACTTGCTCCACAAAGGCAAACACTATACCCGGTTTTCCTGAATGTCTCTTTCAGAGATACTATATGACTATATACAGAGAGACAGACAGACATATATATACACACACTATATATCTTACTGTCTCACAAATCATTTAATTTCCATTGAGTGTTTCACATTAATGTGCAAAGAGCTGCTTCATACTCATTTTGATGACTATACAGAAATCTAGTATACATAGGTATCATTTCATAAAACCAGTACTGTATTAATGGACTTTTAGGTCAAATCTTTTGCTATTAAAAGCAATGCACTAATGAATATATTTGTATGTAAGATGTTTTAAGTACAAGTATACCTGTAGGATCAACTGCTAGGATAAAGTTGCTCCTTCACAGGGTATATTTTGAATTTTGATAAATATTATAAAATTACTGTCCACAGATAGGACACATCCTTTTTAACACACTCTAATACCAAACACTTTTGAATTTCCTGGTTCAATTGGTGGAAAATGGTGTTAAAAAATACAAACTAAAGTGATATAAATGTGCTTAGTATCATTTCATATACTTAAGTGTTCTTTATTTATAGACTGTGTTCTTACCTCTTTAGCCAGTTTTTTAACCTGTTTGTTGTTCTGCTTTTAGTTACTCTTTATATATTAAGGAAATTCACTCTTTTTGTCTATTATACAAATTGAGTATTTTCTTCATTGTCTGCCTTCTAATTTGGTGTTTTCTGCCATACCTAGGAAGGTCTCCCTCACACAGAACAACAAACAAATTATTCTGTGTTTTCTCTATTACAGTTCTAGATTCACTACTTTGTTTAACTATTGTGACCTATTGGCATTTTGGTATAGAGAGCCAACTTCATATTTCAATTAGATATCCAGTTTTAATAAACTGTTTTTTCACTACTGATTTGAAAAGCCAGTTCTACCATATGGGACACACGTTGGCCATCTTTTTCTCTATGGGGCCAGAGTACAACAACCTAATATTTAGCCTTTGCGTCTCATCACATTGCCCAGGCTGGTCTCGAACTCCTGGACTCAAGCAATCCTCCTTCTTCTGCATCCCCAAGTGCCGGGATTACATGAGCCACCATGCCCAGTTGGCTGAGTGTGAATAGAATTTAATTTAAAAAAACAAATGACAGATCTGGTTTAGATGCACCCATTTTTGAACTTGGTATTATAGGCATGCACCAAATCCATAGGCTTTATAAAGAATATGGGAATACCACGGTTCTATCTAAAAAAGTCCTATCACTCACTAGTTATGTGTACAGAAAAAGTTAATATAGGGACCTACAATTGCTCTCAAAAAGGCCTGCTTGATGACGGGACCCTGGCTAGTGTCTGAGAATTTGAACTGCTGGTATGTACTTGGCAAAGGGTGCCAACACACCAACCTATTAGAGCAGCTCACTGTGCTAAGAATGTCTGTATAAACGATGTGGTTTATGCTCAACATCTGCTTTCCTTCTAGGAAACTGTAATTTTGCTACGTGTTATAACAAAAAACATAGGCATAGGGTACCTACATTTCTTGTCCCAACAAAAACTTTGGGCACTGAGTCTCTAATGATTTCCCTTGGTAGACATCACTTCAAACTCAGGAGTGGTCTCAGGTACTTCCAACACAGTAAGTCATTTCACAGAACAGAGAAATATGCTTCCCTGTCTTGCTATATGCCCTAACCATAAACCAGCCCACATAGCCAGTTCCATAATTAATAAAATCCCCTGCTATTCCTTAATACAGTGTGGCATGTGAGTGCTGGTGGGGAATGGTGGCTTCATGTCACAATTTCTGTGGGAGTTTAGTTTAGAAAACATCCAGTCTATACATGGGGCCTCTACAATACAAACCACAGATTGTAAAGCTTGATGAAATCATAGCTGATACTTCGAAATGTTAGAATGAGAAAGCATGAGAGTGTGAGTTAAAATACTGTCCAGGCTGGGCGTGGTGGTTCACACCTGCAATCTCAGCACTTTGGGAGGCCGAGGTGGGCGGATCGCCTGAGTGCAGGAGTTCCAGACCAGCCTGGGGAACATGGCAAAATCCTGTCATATAAAAAAATACAAAAAAACCAGCCAGGAGTGGTGGCATGTGCCTGTAGTCCCAGCTACTAGAGAGGCTGAAGTGGGAGGATCGACTGAGCTTGGGAGGTCAAGATGGCAGTGACACATTACTGCACCACTGTACTCCAGCCTGTGCAACAGAGCAAGATCCTGACTCAAAAAAATAATACTAAAATAATAGAGTAAAATATTGTCTAGGCTGGATACAGTGGTGCACATCTGTAATCCCAGCTACTCAGGAGGCTGAGATGAAAAGACTGCCTGAGGCCAGGAGGTGGATGGAGATTAGCCTGGGCAGCACAGGAAGACCCATCTCAAAAAAAAAAAAAAAAAAAAAAGTCTTAAAATAAGTTTTCCACATTCTATCACCATCCTATTCTAATACAGCTCAGAAAATTCTGTCTGTGCATTTACACAAAGTGTTAGATGCTCATATTTGTATGCTTTTACCATACTCTTCAAGGTATGTACTACCACCACCACTACTAACAATGAAACTATCAAGAACAACAAAAACAAATAAATGCAGGTATTGTACAACAAAGGAAGACTGATTTAACTGAGAAACTGCAAGAGTTCTGCTAAAAAGAAACATCTCTGGACAAATTCCACATTAGTGTTCACAAGTCAACACTCTGCCAAAGTTTGAAATGTCCTCAGTGGGGGCAAACTCACAAACAATGTATACCTACCAAAATGACTGAGGACTGAGGACTGGGATGTTGGGGGCTTGAGGTCCCAAGAAGTAGTAGTTGTAGGGTGACTTGTACTATTCTGCTGTGTACTTGGGGTGGTGGTAAACTGGCCCAAACTCGGAGCTTTCAATGGGTCCAAAATCTGGGAGTTGGTGATGGTTGCCATTTTTGGTGGTGCAAGCTCTCCAAATCCTGAGCCAAGGACGGATGACTTTAAAAGGGGGATAAAAGAACAAATCCTCAGCAATACAGAATTTGTACCCAAGGCTTTAAAACACATCAGTATTTTCACAAGTATGTTAAAACCTGTAATCTAAAACATATGAATTACTAAAATATAACTTAGAAAATACTACATGAAAATATTACTATGCAATAAAAATTGACTAAATAAATATAGCTACCCTTCCTCATTCTGACATAAGAAGTTAAAAGGAAGGGAAATATTTGCCATGAATTTGAAGAAATCAATTTTTTAAAAAGTGATATTGGCCAGGCTTGGTGGCTCACGCCTGTAATCCCAACACGTTGGGAGGCCAAGAAGGGCGGATCACAAGGTCAGGCAGATCACGAGGTCAGGAGATCAAGACCATTCTGGCTAACACAGTGAAACCCCGTCTCTACTAAAAATACAAAAAAATTAGCCGGGAGTGGTGGCAGGCGCTTGTAGTCCCAGCTACTCAGGAGGCTGAGGCAGGAGAATGGCGTGAACCTGGGAGGCGGAGCTTGTAGTGAGCGACGATCATGCCACTGTACTCCAGCCTGGGCAACAGAGTGAGACTTCGTGTCAAAAAAAATAAATAAATAAAATAAAATAAAGTGATGTCACTAGTTCACAATTAAATATCATTATTTAAAAAAACTAAAGAGGAATGCCATGAAATACATGACAAAGATATACTTGACCAACAAAAACACATTATTTTCCTAATCTGTGAACCACAGTCTTCATCTTTAATGATTACAAGATGTTCAGTCAAAGAAGAGATCAGTGTGAGATGACCCCACAAGATCAAATACAGGTCAGGTTGGGCACGGTGGCTCACACCTGTAACCCCAGTACTTTAGGAAGCCGAGGTGGGTGGATCACCTGAGGTCAGGAGTTAGAGACCATCCTGGCCAACATGGTGAAACCTCGTCTCTACTAAAAATACAAAAATTAGCCAGGCATGGTGGCGCACGCCTGTAATCCCAGCTACTCGGGAGGCTGAGACAGGAGAACAGCTTGAACCCAGGAGGTGGGGGTTGCAGTGAGCCGAGATTGCGCCACTGCACTCCAGCCTGGGTGACAAAGTGAGACTCCGTCTCTCGTGTGTGTGCACGCATGCATGCGCGCACACACACAAGATCAAATAGGTCAAAGAACTGAACTTAAGGGTTAATATTCCAAAATGAGGCACTGCAATACACAGGTATTTGAAGTTGAGCAAATACCATGGACGCTATTTTCATTTCAAGCTGTTTAGATGACTAACACCACCAAATATGCTCCATAAATAAGCACAAAGAAAATAATGTTACTCCTCCCCCATTTGTCCTGTCAGGTCGATATCCAAAGAGGATGAACTATAAAAGACAATGGAAGATCAACTACATTTTTACATATCCAGATCATTCTGAAATGTAAGTTCTTCATCAAAAATAATATTTCTTTTCCTTTTTTTTTGAGATGGAGTCTCGCTCTGTCACCCAGGCTGGAGTGCAGTGGCATGATCTTGGCTCACTGCAAGCTCCGCCTCCTGGGTTCACTCCATTCTCCTGCCTTAGCCTCCCGAGCAGCTGGGACTACAGGCGCCCACCACCACGCCCGGTTAATTTTTTTTTAAATTTTTTTTATTTTTTAGTAGAGACGGGTTTTCACCATGTTAGCCAGGATGGTCTCGATCTCCTGACCTCGTGATCTGCCCGCCTCGGCCTCCCAAAGTGCTGGGATTACAGGCGTGAGCCACCACGCCTGGCCCAAAAATAACATTTCATATCCATTTAAGGTCAAAAACAAGCACTTTGCCTTCCCACAAGTAAGTTGAAACAATTACTTCTATTATCAACATTCAAAGGCAAGGAATATCCCAGTTGTATAGAAATCCAAACTTCTCCACTTTGAGTAAAACATTAGGTTACAGACAGCTGTGACACAGAATCCGCTCATACTGAAACAGTTGTGCTAACATTACTTATCACTGCTCCAGATTGTTTTTTCAGGTTGCCCAATAAACCAGTCTGAGGTTGCTACCAAATTGCAAAAATCCAGCTCAAGTCCACTGATTCAATGAAGGCTTCCGAGGTGATGACTCTCTTCATCCTGTTATCCTACATAATCCCTAACATGCATCAGCTAGTTTTATCAAATGCACTGTGTGCTTTACAACACAGCGAAATCACTGAATCAATGACTACTGCCGTGCCCTAGGTAATACATAGCATAGGCCTCTTAAGTCCACCTACACATTTAAATCAATGGAGAGACTTTTAAAATGTATACAATACACACATGTGCACACATGCACATACACACAAACACAAACAGTGCCCAAATTCCAATCCCAAAGATGAAGACATGTTTTGTTTCAGAGACTCGGGAAGTACCATCCCCACTTCTGTTGCTGTTGTTATTTACTAGGTTCTCCAGGGATTTTAGTTTACAATAATTATTATTTAGAGACAAGGTCTTGCTGTCAACCCAGGCTGGAGGGCCACAGAACAAACTCCTGGGCTCAAGTGATCCTCCCACGCCAGCCTCTCAAGTAGCTGGGACTACAGTAGCGAAGATTACAGGGCATGTGCCATGACGCCCAACTTATTTTATTTTAGCAAGATGAGGTCTCGATATGTTGCCGGGCTGGTCTCAAATTCCTGGCATCTCAAAATCTTCCTGCCTCAGCCTCCCAAATTTCTGGGATTTACAGCGATGAGTCACCATGCCTGACCTCCCCAGTGATTTTTTTTTTTGATATAGAGTTTCTCTCTTGTCGCCCAGGCTGGAGTGCAATGGCACGACAGCTCACTGCAACCTCCACCTCCCGCGTTCAGGTGATTCTCTTGCCTCAGCCTCCCGAGTAGCTGGGATTATAGGCGCCCACCACCAGGCCTGCCTAATTTTTGGTAGAGATGGGGTTTTACCACGTTGGCCAGGCTGGTCTCGAACTCCTGACCTCAGGTGATCCGCCCACCTTGGCCTCCCAAAGTGCTGGAATAACAGGTGTGAGCCACCGCGCCCAGCCCCCAGTGATTTTTAAAGTGCTGTAGGGTTGAGAACCACTGCTCTAATACAACACCACACAAACAATTCTTATTCTGCCTTCTCATGTTGGTCATTCTCATGCTGGTCACGACATAAAGCAACATATCTGAAGATCGCTGTGAAAACTCAAGTCCTTCTTATCAATTCAGTGGACAGGCATAGATTTCAGCAAGTCAGGAAGAGCATTACATAATTATACCAGTAGTAGAGGGAAAGGCAGAGGAGGAAAAGACTCTGGTGCTTCAATTAAAAATCAGGGTTTTTATTAGGCCTTCTCAAAATAGAGAAACCTTGGGCTGTCCTACTTCAAGCACTGATGCCACCTCATATACCAATGATACTAAAAACACCAAGTCCCCAGGCCCAACACATGATATGGCTACACAGAGTAGAAAATACTAATGAAAAGTTTAAATATTCAATTCTCAATTTTATCAGGGTAAAACAAATGATTTGACTCAGGGGAAAAAATTGTTTCTCAGGAATAAATTTCAGGAAAAACACAGCAACAAACTAAAATAATTATCCCTAGTAAGAGCTGTAGTTCTGCGTCCATAGAACTTTCCAACTTCCCCTTGCCAGCTCAGAACTTCCTGCAGTTGGGTAGGAACTTCAGTTCACCATTCTAAAGCAACATTCTTGTATAAGCTATGATCTAAGGTTGTACTTCCATGAGCCTATCTTCACAGCCTTCACTAACAGTTCCTGAAGTTCTTTCTGGATGGGAGCTTAACTCACATTGGAAGTCAGAGTCATACAGCACTAAATGACACTGTTTCAATAAAAACACATCCAAACTATAAGGGCCTCTGTTAATCTTTTGGCATTTTAAGAAAATGTAGCTTATTTTACGGTCTTAGGAAAAAAAAAAGCAAAAAATACAAGCACCTAGGCAGACTTAGAACTGTTTGTACATGATTTTATAGCAAGTCAATTCTGATAAACTTTTGCATTTAAGTAAATTGGAAAATAAGTGAGAAATTGAATATACTAACTATAGAGACAGAATATGAAACAAAATCCAAAGAAAACATTATTCAGAAGAAAGGGGTGCTTTCAATCTCAAGAGTGATCATCAGTTGAAAGAATTCGACAAATCATAAAAAAATTTTTATCTTTGTCCAGGAAACTCAGGTAGTTAAATTCCACATGGAATCATCAGCTATGTGCTTGGAAATTACCACATCATTGTTTTCTGGACTGAGATCTACTGTAGAATTTTCTGATGTTTTGTTTTAGAGATAGGGTCTCGCTCTGTCACCCAGTCTGGAGTTCAGTGGCATGATCATGGCTCACTGCAACCTCAAACTCCTGGGCTCAAGTGATCCTCCAGCCTCAGCCTCCCAAGTAACTGAGACTACAGGCACACAACACCACACTCAACTAATTTTTGTTGTTTGCTTTTTATGTAGAGACAGAGTTTTGCTTTGTTGCCCAGGCTGGTTTCAAACTCCTGGGTTCAAGTAATCCTCATGCCTCAGCCTCCCAAAGTGCTGGGATTACAGGTATGAGCCATCATGCCCGGCCTTACTGTAGATATTCTTATATTTAGAAAGTAATTATAAGGCATGTATCATATTCTAGAATACATTTGCTAATGGGTATATTTCTTAAAATCCCATACTGAAATACAAGTGAGTTACCAGGCTCTGAGGAGAATACGAGTTGACAGCAGTGGAGCCGCCAGTCCCTGGTGCCATCTGATTGTTGTGTTGCGAATTTGTGAAGACAAGGGCTTGGCTAAAGCCCTGCTGTTGGGAAGTTTCAAAGGAGTTGGCTTCTGAGGCTTGACCGTGAGGAACAGGCTTCTGGAGCAAGGTTACCAGATCAATGCTAAGCAGACAAAAAACAATGAGGAATCAGTCATAAGCAAATCTTACCAACAAATGAATCTGAGAAGTCAATCAATATTAGTGAATTTACATTAAAAATCAAATGAGGAGAACCTTTGGAAAATGGGGTTTAAGGGGGCAAAAGGAGGGCATCATCCACACAAAAAAGCATACAAAGCCACAGAGACTGAAGCAGGGCTTCGCAGAAAAGAGAATCAAAAGGTGTATTGAGAAATTTTCAGAGTAATGACTAACACATTATAAACTTTGAAAACCTGGAGCAATAAAGTAAAATTAACCAATTTTCTCAAGTTTGGTTCACTTTACCTAGAGTATTTTATCAATTTATTACCTAAAACCAGAGTTCCTAATAAATCTGTATTTTTAGGGAATGAAGACCTCACCTGCAGTAGACAATTCAGTAAGTTTCTTTTTTTTTTTCTGAGACAGTGTCTCACTCTGTTACCAAGGCTGAAGTGCAGTGGTGTGACCCTGGCTCACTGCAACCACTGCCTCCTGGGTTCAAGCGATTATAGTGCCTCCCCGCCTCCCAAGTAGCTGGGATTACAAGTGTGTGCCACCATGCCCGGCTAATTTTTGTATTTTTAGTAGAGACAGGGTTTCACCATGTTGGCCAGGCTGGTCTCAAACTCCTGATCTCAAGTGAGTCGCCTGCCTTGGCCTCTCAAAGAGCTGGGATTATAGGTGTGAGCCAACCTACCTGGCCAAGTTTCACATTTATCTTAAATTTTTACATTCTATCCCAAAATACATTTAAGTGTGTGTATACACACACATACACACATACACATACACACGCCCATATAATTTTATCTTTAAAATATTCAGGAATAAAGGCACAGTATAGTAACAAATATATTGTTAACCAGAACTCTCAAAACACCCCCAGAAAGACAGATATTCCAATTTGGACTACCTGACAAGAATAAGCTACAAACTTCCTGTACCAACTCTTTTCTAAACTTACCTAGTGTAGTAGGACCTGCCAGATGCGCCAGATTACCTAACCCGGTAATGAATGCTAGTCAATCCTTTCAAAGGCCAGTTCCCATCAGTTCTCCTAACTGACATTCTCACCATGTCAGTGAGACAGGCAGATTCTGGGACAATTCAAGACTCATTCCTGACACACGGCAAAGTTCCTAGCCCTGAGTTCCTCTCCCTTATAGACTATAGCCAAGTTGAATTTCATGACAATGATCCCAGTACATTCACTGAATCATAAATACAATAGAGAAGGTATGTGCATTTAACAAGAAACTCTGAACAATCTCAAAACAATATACTAAAAGACATAATCGTTAATCATTTTTATTTCCCTACAATGAAATCTCATCACCATCTCATTTAGCATGAGATTGATCCTGTTAGGTTCAAAACTGTCTTCATTTCTAAGGTATCATATGTATCCAGTCTTATCTTTCCAGATCACTACACTTTGAAACCACTTTCAAAGGTGTTTAGAGTTAGTGTGAAAACTAGAATGTAAATAAATGCTCTTCAGTCATTTGGTTCAGTGCACATTCTAAGAATGTTGTTGTTACCCCATAAATTCCTTCCTTTTCTGTAATCTAGTAGAGTAAAACTAGTAGAACTCAAATAGAATAAGAGATCTGTATTAGTTCCAGAAGATCTAAATAAATGGTGCATGAAGAAATCAAAGGATACAATGTATTAAGTTCATTCTGTCAAAAAAAAAAAAAAAAAAAAAAAAAGACAGGTCTACAACAGTGAAAATAGCAACCATTTAAAAAGTTTAAGCCGGGCAGGCTGGCTCACGCCTGTAATCCCAGCATTTTAGGAGACCGAGGCAGGCAGATCACGAGGTCAGGAGTTCGAGACCAGCCTGGCCAATATGGTGAAACCCCATCTCTACTAAAAATACAAAAATTAGCCTGGCGTGGTGGCAGGCACCTGTAAGTCCCAGCTACTTGGGAGGCTGAGGCAGAAGAATCACTTGAACCCAGAAGGTGGAGGGTGCAGTGAGCCGAGATCATGTCACTGCACTCCAGCCTAGGCGACAGAGTGAGACCATCTCAAAAAAAAAAAAAAAGCCGGACGTGGTGGCTCACACCTGTAATCCCAGCACTTTGGGAGCCCGAGGTGGGTGGATCACCTGAGGTTGGGAGTTCGAGACGAGACTAAGCAACATGGAGAAATTCTGTCCCTACTAAAATACAAAATTAGCCGGGTGTGGTAGCGCATGCCTGTAATTCCAGCTACTTGGGAGGCTGAGGCAGAAGAATCACTTGAATCCAGGAGGCGGAGGTTGCGATGAGCCGAGATCACACCATTGCACTCCAGCCTGGGCAAGAAGAGCGAAACTAACGTCTCAAAAAAGAAAAAAAAAAAAAAAAAAAAGTTTAACATGATGTCTGCAACAACTGCTAACAAATCACAAAAATGATTACTATTTGAATTCATCAGTGGATACATCAATTAGGAAATGACTGAAACTCTGTCAGATCACCAAGTAGTAGTAAAATAAAGGTTAGCCTTGGATAAAAATGGAAAAAATAGAAAGAGACCCAAAAATAAAAATTCTTTTCCTGAGGCAAAAGATTTCAGTAATGCTTTGAATAACAAATATAAGATGGCAAAAAGTATTTACCTTTGGCCAGGTGAGATGTGATTCTCTGCTGGAACAGATGAGGCAGTGAAGACCTTTGTTTCAGAAAGCTGTATGGAAAGTTGAAAAATTTAATCTTATTCTATATACTATTAAACCTAAAACACAGACTTCCTGATCATTTGTAGCCATCAGTAGTCTCTTACACTTCATGTAACAGCTATTCTAAAGAAAATGAAACATGCAAGTGACAAGTAATTTTCAAGTGAATGCAAATTTTTTTTCTGAGACAGGGTCTGGCACTGTTGCCCAGGAAGGAGTGCAGTGACGTGATCTCAGCTCACTGCAATCTGTGCCTCCTAGGTTCAAGCAATCTTCTCACCTTAGCCTCCTGAGTAGCTGGGCCTCCAGGCATGCACCAGCATGCACCATCACACCGGGCTAATGTTTGTATTTTTAGTAGGGACAGGGTTTTGCCATGTTGCCCAGTATAATTTCTAATTCCTAGCCTCAAGTGATGCACCCACTCAGCCTCCCGAAGTGTTGGGATTACAAGTGTAAGCCATGGCGCCCAACTGCAAGTGAAGGTATTTTTAGATTGAAAAGCCTACAAGAATGATTTCAAATCAGGAAAATAAGATTAATGGTAAACAACACAGTGAAACACTCAAACCAGGGCTCAACCGCAGACTCACTTCTCTATTTGTCATTACACAAAATGAGAATACCAATAAACCCATCAACAAAGCTACCAAAAATGCCAAAAAATTGAGAAGGTGGCCAGGAATGGTGGCTCACACCTGAAAGCCCAACACTCTGGGTGGCCGAGGCAAGAGGACTGCTTGAGGCCAGGAGTAAGACTTCATCTGTAGGGGGGAAAAAAAAAAATTGGCTGGTCATGGTGGTGTGCACCTGTCCCAGCTACATGTGAGGCTGAGGCTGGAGAATCGCTTCAGTCCAGAGGTTGAGGATGCAGTGAGCCATCATCACACCACTGCACTCCACCCTGGGGGACAAAGTGAGATCCTGCCTCAAAAGTCATTAAGAAGTTTGAAAAGGTGAAATAATCGATGTTTTCTCCCCCCAAAGACAGATGTCTTTAGTATTTAATTGATGAGTAATTTTGCATTTCATTTTTATTAAACCAAGGGTTTCTATTATTTTTAAAAAATTAATTTTATCACATTCTAACACATCCAATAAACCACAAATATTCAAACCAAATAACTGAATAAGTCTGGCATACGTAGGCTCCCATGAAACCATCACCACAATTACGACAGTGAATATATTCTTTATTCCCCCACAATTTCCACCTGTCCCTGTGGAATCGCTCATTCCCACCACTTGTCTGCATCCTCAGACAACCACTCACATGCTTTCTGACACTACAGATTAGACTGCATTTTCTAGAATTTTAAAAGAAATCATAAAAGTATCCAAATCTTTATTTCTCGCTTCTTTCACTCAGCATAATTAGTTTGAGATACATGCACATTGTTTTTTTTATTTTTTATTATACTTTAAGTTCTAGGGTACATGTGCACAACTTGCAGGTTTGTTACATATGTATACATGTGCCATGCTGGTGTGCTGCACCCATTAACTCGTCATTTACATTAGGTAGATTTGCAAATGCTATCCCTCCCCCATCCCTCCACCCTACAACAGGCCCCGCTGTGTGATGTTCCCCTTCCTGTGTCCAAGTGTTCTCATTGTTCAATTCCAAACTATGAGTGAGAACATGCGGTGTTTGGTTTTCTGTTCTTGTGATAGTTTGCTGAGAATGATGGTTGCCAGTTGCATCCATGTCCCTACAAAGGACATGAACTCATCCTTTGTTAAGGCTGCATAGTATTCCATGGTGTACACGTGTCACATTTTCTTAATCCAGTCTGTCACTGGTGGACATTTGGGTTGGTTCCAAGTCTTTGCTATTGTGAATAGTGCCACAATAAACATACGTGCATGTACATTGTTTTAACTCACTTTTATGGCATTCAGGATAAATTTTTTGAAACCTCAACTGACGTTAATAAAAGATACGTGTTCTTTTTACGTTTTCAATGTGGGGACTCGGCTTTGAAAGCCTGGAAAACGTTGATCTAATGAGGTAACATGGAAAACATAAAAATGCTACTCAAAAGAGTCCCATAATTCTTATCAACTCTAAATGTCTCAGAAACACTGTTTAAAACCAGACTTCCTGCTTCAGACAGTATGTGTAAGCAGGAGGTAAATCAGACAGTAGGTGTTCATTTTCTTCAACAATATAAAAGTGCTAAATTGTTTACAGTTTCAACAAGTCAACAAGAATGGCCTAAGTTGCATCCTATTCCAAAACGGTGTGTGGGAAGGGTTTTTTTTTTTCTTCTTCTTTTCTTTTCCGGGAGACAGACCTCACTCTGTCACCCAGGCAAGAATGCAGTGACACGATCACTGAGGCTCACTGCAGCTACAAACTCAACCTCCCAGGCTCAAGCATTCCTCCCACCTCCACCTCCCAAGTAACTAGGACTACAGGCACCTGCCATCACACACAGCTATTTTAAAATTTTTTTGTAGAGACAAGGCCTCCCTGTGTTGCCCAGGCAGATCTTGATCTCCTGGGCTCAAGCGATCCTCCTGCCTCAGCCTCCCAAAGTGCTAGGATTACAGGCATGAGCCAATGTGCCTACCCCAAGGTAGCATATTTTCATATTTCCAGTGAATCCATTTTTGCCTGAAAGAAACTTACAAATTAAATCAATTTAAGAAAAAGAAGTGTGAGGTAAATGAGAACTACTATAAACACTGACATATCTAAACATGGTCATAAAACCCTGAATGGTTCCCTTCTTTTTTTTTTTGAGATGGCGTTTTGCTCTTGCTGCCCAGGATGGAGTGCAATGGCGTGATCTCGGCTCACCGCAACCTCTACCTCCTGGGTTCAAGCAATTCTGCTGCCTCAGCATCCCAAGTAGCTGGGATTACAGGCATGCGCCACCACACCCAGCTAATTTTGTATTTTTAGTGGAGACAGAGTTTCACAATACTGGCCAGGCTGGTCTCGAACTCCTGACCTCAGGTGATCCACCCGCCTCGGCCTCCCAAAGTGCGGGGATTACAGGCATGAGTCACCGTGCCCAGCCTTTTTATTTTTTATTTTTATTTTTTTTTGAGACGGAGTTTCGCTCCTGTTGCCCAGACTGGAGTGCAATGGCGCAATCTCGGCTCACTGCAAGTGCCTCCCGGGTTCAACTGATTCTCCTGCCTCATTCTCCCAAGTAACTGGGATTACAGGCACCCACCATCACACCCGGCTAATTTTGTGTTTTTAGTAGAGACAGGGTTTCACCACGTTGGCCAGGCTGGTCTTGAACTTCTGACCTCAGGTGATCCACCCACTGCGGCCTCCCAAAGTGCTGGAATTACAGGCGTGAGCCACTGTGTCTGGCCTTTTTTTTTTTTTTTAAAGGAAGGGCCAGGCACAATGGCATGCACCTGTAATCTCAACTACTTGGAGGCTGAGGCAAGAGGATCCCTTGAGCACAGGTGTTTGGGGACGGAGTGAGCTGGGCAACAGTGCAAGACCTAGTCTCTAAAATGAAAAAAAAGGCTGGGCGCAGTAGCTCATGCCTGTAATTCCAGACCTTTGGGAATCCGAGTCGGACGGATCACTTGAGGTTAGGAATTCAAGACCAGCCTGGTCAACATGGTGAAATCCCGTCTCTACTAAAAATACAAAAATTGGCCAGGCATGGTGGCACGCATCTATTAATTCCAGCTACTCGGGAGGCTGGGGCGGGAGAATCACTTGAACCCAGAGGTGGAAGTTGCAGTGAGCCAAGATCGTGCCACTGCACTCCAGGCTGCGCAACAGGGAGAGACTTCATCTCAAAAAATAAAAAATAGATTAATTAAATTTTTTAAAAAAGGAGAAAGGAGGTGACTAGTTATTGTTCTAAAATCTAGAAGGAATCTAGGATTCACATTTTAGATTATTCCCCTACCAATCAGCATTACTTTGTATCACCGCAGAGAAATTTAAAATTTTTTGTGATTCCAAAGAAAAAAATACCCAAATTCTATCTGTTAACTCTTTTCACGAATTACATATTTTGACACAGCAGAATGTTAATGTCTCTCTGGAGTACATGTATACTGCCTGATACCACATGTTCATCAAAAGACTTCATGTGACCCACAGAAAACGCCAATAATTTAGGCAGGACAGCTATTATGATATTCATTATACAGATGAAAAATAGGAAGCTCGGACTGGAAAGACGCCTTGTTGAAGGTCAACAGCTAGAATTTACACAGAATTCTGTCTTCTGATCCCTTGCTGATTTTCTAACATGCCTGCTGATCCTGACAGGCAACCAGATGTAAAGCTTTTAGCCCTGCAACCTTCTCCTAACCCACCTCGCAACAAAACCCTAGCAAAAATGTTAATAATACAAAACATTTATATGTGGGATGGTTCTATTCAAAATAAGGTAAGGTGTCCAAAGACTGTCTACTTTGACTTCCCTTTAATACTAGTGCCCAACCCTCCACTGGTTTAAATAACCACTTATCAAGTCCAGCTGCTGATATTAAAGGTATCAAACATCATACCAGTATGATGCACAGCCAGGGATAGCTAGAGAGCCAGGTGGCATCATAACACTAAGGACTTTCAATTAGTATGTAGCAGCAGTGAAAATATCCCCCAAATCCTAACTAAATGAACACGTCTACTCTCATCTTTGTCACACTCTACCGAGCTCACTCCTCACAAGGCAGATTTAATCCTGCTAAAAAAAGGAAGCAAAAGTGCAAAGTTTAAAAAAAAAAAAAAAATGCCTGTCCAAAAATTGCTTAATTTTGGCCAGGCATGGTGGCTTACACCTGCAATCCTGGCACTTTGGGAAGCCAAGGCAAGAGAACTGCTTGAGCCTGGGGGGTTGAGGCTGCAGTGAGCTATGATGGCACCACCGGACTCCAGCCTGAGCGACAGAGCAAGAGCAAGGCCCTGTTTCAAAAAAAAAAAAAAAAAATTAAAATACTTATTTTTTACAAGGTAAAATGAATCTATCTATGGTAGTGGGTTGTTCAAACACCACTTAAAACACAAATAATACTGTATGTGAAGGAGTAGTAAGACCCAAGGAATAATGCCCTGCCTAAGGTCATTAAACAAGTCAAGCAGAAATCATGTGTCTTGTTTCTCATTCCAAGCAGGTCCTGTTAGCATAAATGGAAACACATATGGAGACAGAGAAAAAGATAGAATCTCAAAGTCTGGGTCATTGTAAATAGTTTTGAGGATCTGTATTTGTAACCCATTTATTCTTTCCTGCTCAATGTCTGCTCAAACTCTGTGTCAGGCAGATACCAAACTCAAGAGTTCTAGAACTTGATAGTCAAACAGAAAAGAGGTATAAAATATGGTATTGGGTTATTTATCCCTTTTTTCTCTTTATTATTTAACTTATTTTTTTTCCAAAAAAAATACTATGCTGAAAGCAGAACTTATAGACTGACAGTACCCAGAAGCTAGTGTAATATGCTCAAAAATATCTGTGGAATAAAGGAATTTTTTTTTTTTTAAAGCGTTCTTCTAGTCAAAACGGGAAGAAGTTGGGCATGGAACCAGAGCAACCCTATTCAGGTTACTTTCAACTGTGACCCAAAATATAGATTCTCCTTTAATGAAAATATTCTAAAGAATAGTAGTTCACAAATCTGGGCAACAGTGTCAGCTGGCTATCAGGTCAAACAAAACAGAGATAAGCTTAAAAAAAAAAATCAATCCTACTTAACACCTGGTAATTTTGTTTGTTTGCTTTAAGACGCATTCTTGCTCTGTCACCCAGGCTAGAGGGCAGTGGAACGATAATGCAGCACTGAAGTCCTGGGCTCAAGAGATCCTCCTGCCTTAGCCTCC
>NW_012102121.1:1624543-1626521 GCF_000951045.1 Mandrillus leucophaeus
AAAAAAAAAAAAAAAATTAAAATACTTATTTTTTACAAGGTAAAATGAATCTATCTATGGTAGTGGGTTGTTCAAACACCACTTAAAACACAAATAATACTGTATGTGAAGGAGTAGTAAGACCCAAGGAATAATGCCCTGCCTAAGGTCATTAAACAAGTCAAGCAGAAATCATGTGTCTTGTTTCTCATTCCAAGCAGGTCCTGTTAGCATAAATGGAAACACATATGGAGACAGAGAAAAAGATAGAATCTCAAAGTCTGGGTCATTGTAAATAGTTTTGAGGATCTGTATTTGTAACCCATTTATTCTTTCCTGCTCAATGTCTGCTCAAACTCTGTGTCAGGCAGATACCAAACTCAAGAGTTCTAGAACTTGAGAGTCAAACAGAAAAGAGGTATAAAATATGGTATTGGGTTATTTATCCCTTTTTTCTCTTTATTATTTAACTTATTTTTTTTCCAAAAAAAATACTATGCTGAAAGCAGAACTTATAGACTGACAGTACCCAGAAGCTAGTGTAATATGCTCAAAAATATCTGTGGAATAAAGGAATTTTTTTTTTTTTAAAGCGTTCTTCTAGTCAAAACGGGAAGAAGTTGGGCATGGAACCAGAGTAACCCTATTCAGGTTACTTTCAACTGTGACCCAAAATATAGATTCTCCTTTAATGAAAATATTCTAAAGAATAGTAGTTCACAAATCTGGGCAACAGTGTCAGCTGGCTATCAGGTCAAACAAAACAGAGATAAGCTTAAAAAAAAAAATCAATCCTACTTAACACCTGGTAATTTTGTTTGTTTGCTTTAAGACGCATTCTTGCTCTGTCACCCAGGCTAGAGGGCAGTGGAACGATAATGCAGCACTGAAGTCCTGGGCTCAAGAGATCCTCCTGCCTTAGCCTCCTGAGTAGCTGAGACTACAGATGCACAACCACACACCCAGGTAAATTTTTTTTTTTTTTTTTGAGACGGAGTCTCGCTCTGTCACCCAGGCTGGATTGCAGTGGCCGGATCTCAGCTCACTGCAAGCTCCGCCTCCCGGGTTTACGACATTCTCCTGTCTCAGCCTCCCGAGTAGCTGGGACCACAGGCGCCCGCCACCACGCCCGGCTAGTTTTTTGTATTTTTTAGTAGAGATGAGGTTTCACCATGTTAGCCAGGGTGGTCTCGATCTCCTGACCTCATGATCCACCCGTCTCGGCCTCCCAAAGTGCTGGGATTACAGGCTTGGGCCATGGCGCCCGGCCGGTAATTTTTTTATTATTATTTTTTTGTAGAGACAGGGTCTCACTTTGTTACTCAGGTAGGTCTCATATTCCTGGCTTTAAGTGATCCTCATACCTTAGCTTCTCAGAGTGCTGGGATTATAGTTGTGAGCCACTACGCCCAGCCTAACACCTCAACTTTTTTTCTTGTTTGGTTTTTCCAGTTTCCCAAATCATCTTGACACTTGGTCATTTTTAAGCATGAAAACAAATATTCTCAAAAATCTGAAAACACTAAGTTCCTTCTAAGAAGCATCTGCTAAAAAACCCAACTCTCTAAAACCCTGGCTACGATGACAAAAAAGAAGCCAAGATGAGATAAGATGTCTCAGGCTCTTTCTTCCAAGTAACAAAGCCCCCAGCAAACACCGAAAGATAGGTATCTGCCGGGCGCAGCGTCTCACACCTGTAATCCCAGCACTTTGGGAGGCTGAGGCAGGTGGATCACCTGAGGTCAGGAGTTTGAGACCACCCTGACCAAAATGGTGAAACACCGTTTCTACTAAAAAAAATACAAAATTAGGCAGGCGTGGTGGCACACACCTGTAATCCCAGCTATTTGGGAGGATGAGGCAGGAGAATTGCTTGAATCCAGGAGGCGGAGGTTGCAATGAGCCGAGTTCACGTCACTGCACTCTAGCCTGGGAAACAAAAGCAAAATTCCACCTCAAAAAAAAAAAAAAAGAAAAAGAAAAAAAGAAAAAAGAAAAA
>NW_012102121.1:1626571-1671394 GCF_000951045.1 Mandrillus leucophaeus
CCATTGTACTCTAGCCTGTGAAACAAAAGCAAAATTCCACCTCAAAAAAAAAAAAAAAAGAAAAAGAAAAAAAGAAAAAAGAAAAAGAAAGAAAGGTCTCATCTGACAGCAAACACTTACATCTTCAGTCCAGTCTTCTGTTGTCCACTCCTCCACAGAATTCTTCCAAGCCCCTGTTGGGAAACAACAGCAATTAAAGTTTATACCACAAAGTCAAATACAATCTGAGTCCAAATGAATCCTTTTTGTGTACTATTAAGGAAAAGATATATATACCTCACTAGCAATTTAGTTTACAACCCAAGAAACAGGATGATCTTAATCTATTCTCGGTAAAATCAGTAATACTTCTTTTCTCCCCTTCTCTTTGAAGTAATGTTTACAAATGCAACTTGACTAGTAGTCATTATCTACATAACCGCAAATCAGTGTTTAAAATGGATTTTGCTTCAATATAGGTCACATCCAAGCAATGCTGCCATGATTAAGAAAGTATGGACATAGCACAAATATAGACATTTAACAATGATTTGATTTCTTATGATGTAGTCTTTAAAACAAAAAATTTCATTTTAAGGCAAATCTGTCTTGGACCCTATTTTAGTTGGATTACTGAACTATCAAATTTAGAGAAGCATCCTTTTAATAAAATGTTAGCTCTACTATATGGTTTCCTAATAGGTCTCCAGCAAAGTTTAACATTACTCTTGCTTGTATCAAGTCTGCTGCTTTAAGTTCTGAAGTCAGTACACAGGATGCACTCAAACAGTTCTTACAGAATACTCATCCATAACACATCTAAGTACTTTAAAGAAAAGTGTTGCTACTCAAAAAATGCTTATTTACAGATCTTATATAAGTAGAGGGTCATTGTTTATAGTATGTACTAAAAAACATGCCCATAGATAACGGTTTTAAAGGAAATACACTAAGAAATTAACGACGACTAACCCCAGAAAGCGGGATATGGATGTTTTCAGTTCCTTTATAGGAAGCAAGGAGTTAATCATCTGACACACAAAATTCTGTTTCTCTCCAAAAGTTGTGTATGGAGAGGGAAAAGGAGGAGGGGCGCGCTTGTGAGACAAAAGAAGTCAGGTAACCATGTCCACCTTCCTTAGAATCATGTAAATAGGGGAATAACTGACCTCCTCCTAAGTAAAATGATGATTGTCTCTTAGAAAGAGAGTCCTTATTTGTGGAATGTTTTTAACACGATATACTGATTTCAGATTGGGATGGCTCTCTGTGAAATATGATGTAAACTGTGGCAATATTTGGGTGTAAAATACAGATGGTTTCAAAACGGAAAACATTTAATTCTGAGAAACCACTAATAACACTGGAAATGTGGAGGATGAAGTTAATGAAAGCCAGCATGGTAAGACAAAGCTTGATGGGGAAGATGAAATATACACACACACAGATATAAAGGATACACACACACGGATACAAAGGAAAATTTCCAGGAGAAAAACAATGATGAAACATTACAAAAACCTACATAAAAAATATTAAAAGTATTCTAAAGCTTAAAATATACATTCTTTTTTCTAAGTTTTAAAACTGCAATAAAATACACATAAATTCGAGCAGCTCAGCCACTATACATACAGTTAATGTAGTAAGTTAAAACAGGCTTTTATACATGATACGTAGTAAGAATGACCTACCATGACAATTCAGGAGGTATCTTAAAAATAAAAAAAAACAGTCTGGGCATGGTGGCTCATGCCTGTAATCCCAGCACTTTGGGAGGCTGAGGTGGGTGGATCACGAGGTCAGGAGTTCAAGACCAGCCTGGTCAATATGGTGAAACCCTGTCTCCACTAAAAATACAAAAATTAGCGGGGCGTGGTGGCGTGTGCCTATAGTCCCAGCTACTGGGGAGGCTGAGGCAGGAGAATCGTTTGAACCCAGGAGGCGGAGGCTGCAGTGAGCTGAGATCATGCCACTGCTCCAGCCTGGGCAACAGAGACTCCATCTCAGAAATAAATAAGTAAATAAATAGGCCTGGAGCAGTGGCTCATGCCTGTAATTGCAGCACTTCGGGAGGCAGAGGTGGGTGGATCACCTGAGGTCAGGAGTTTGAGACCAGCCTGGCCAACATGGTGAAACCCCGTCTCTACTAAAAATACAAAGAATTAGCCAGAGGTGGTGACTCACACCTATAAATCCCAGTTACTTGGGAGACTGAGGCAGAATTGCTTGAACCCGGGAGGTGGAGGTTGCAGTGAGCCGAGATCATGCCATTGCACTCCAGCCTGGGTAACAAGAACAAAACTCCATCTCAAAAAAAATAATAAAAATAAAAATAAAATAATAAAAATAATAAAAAAAGACTGGCCTACCACTTTGAGAGCAGTATTTTGAAAATAATTAAACACAACTTTGGACTTGCATAGTAGGGTGAGAATCTGAGTACATTTAAAAGCAAGTACAAGGCACTATGTAGCCTGAAGGAAAAACAGGAAAACAGTTAAAAGCAGAGATGCAACATGATAGAGTGGCATGTCAGGAAATTACAGGGAAAACTCCCATGTCAGAAGCAAGTGCCACATTGCAGGAACTAGCCATACAGACTATAAAAAATTCCAGACATTAAATACAGAAGGCAGAGGCTCAGGTCCTAATCATATTTTTGAATATTAAAATTTTAATTTGGTTCACATTAGACCTACACCCCAAAACATAAGGGAAAAACTTCAACAATCCTTATTTTCAGCTTAAAATAATGTATTTGAGATGAATGCTTCATGTTCAGTTTAACTTGGTGTTAGTCCTCTAATGAATGTATGTTAAAGAAGGCCACTTAGGAAAAAGGAAAACAATGGTGAAAATTCTGTGGCACCTTGAAAGTCAATCAAACATTTCCATTAGCAAACTGCAAATTTGATTACCAAATAAACGGGTATAGTTTACAAACATTTATCTGATAAATTTGTATTAGCTAGCTTTGATAAAAAATGAAAGATATTGCAAGCAATTTATAAGATTCTTAACTTAAAAAATTAAAAAAATTAAGTATTCATACCTTTGAGTCCATAAGAACTTTTGTTTGACAGATCCTGAGCTACGTTGTGAGTATCTGATGCCAGTTCTGTGGACCAATGTAAAATTGAGCGTTTAAACATATCAAAAGAATGAAAGTATTCATCACAAGAGAAGATAGTCACCGTCAAAGCTATGTATATGCTGCGTTACTGCCCAAGGATAGTGAAATGTAGTTGAAATCCATACTCTTACAGGTTACTGCAAATCAAGTTATGAATTTTATCCCTGATGGCTCTTGGACGCTCAAATTACTTCAATTATTCTCACTCTCATGCCCATGTTTACCAAGTTCCCTTCTCACTCATCAAAGAGAGTATTCTAATCTGTTTAACAGGTACCAGTTTTTAGAAAACTTATCAATTAGCATTCTGAGTATACACAAGTCTTTCTAGTTTGGTTAATTTGAATGCTCCTCACATTGCGAACAGATTTGTGGTTATTGTACCGTCAACAGTTGGGTTTCTGAGCCTATAAGGCCGAGTCCTGGACTCAGAACTCCCTTATCAACAAGCCAATACCATTCTGTGAGGCCTCTGGAAAAATAGCCAGCACCATCAGCTGATGACATCCTTTAACTGTATTCTACAACAAACTGGTTTTGCTTATCTAAATGCTTTTCAGCAAGAAATCTGCTACTTTAAATAATAAGTGGGAGGAGATGAAAGAAGAAAGAGAGGAGGAAAGATAAAATAAGAAAAAAAGTAACTAATTGACTAATTCAACATTCTGCTTCAACAGTTGGACAACATTCGGCTTCAAAGCCATGGAAGTGGGCACAGCTTCCACACACAGTTCCTCCACACTGTGTGGAAGCTGTGCACAGTGATGCAGGGCTGTAGTTCCAGCTACACAGGAGGGTGATGGAGGAGGATCACTTGAGCCCAGGAGTTTGAGGTTGCAGTGCACTAAGATTATGCCTGTGAATACCAACTACACTCCAGCCTGGGCAACAAATTGAGACCCTCATCTCTTAAAAAAAAAGAAGAAAAAAAACATCAGTGGAGGTATTAATAAAGGCACTATAATATCACATACATATTTTTGTTTGGATGTGTTTTCATTCCACTTTTATAAAAACCTAAGAATGGGGTTGTCAGATGGTATGATAAAGGTATGCTTTCCCACCAGGCATGTATATGAGTACCTGTTATTCCACAATCCTCACCAGCACTTGGAATTTTTCGTTTCCTTTAAAGTCATTTTAATAGGTGAATGGGCGTAACTCAATGTGGCTTTACTTTGTATTTCCCCAATGACGAATGATGATGAGCACATTCTTACGGATTTGTTTGCTATCCATTTATCATCTTCCCTTGTAAATGCAAATACTTTGCTTTCTATGAACTTTTTCTGTTAAAATAATTACAGATTCACAGGAAATTATCCTTCACCAGTCTCCGTGTTGAAATAGACATTATACAAAATTTACCACGTCTAACCCTCTTCAAGTGTACAATTTAGTGGCACTGAGTATATTCCCAATGCTGTACAATCACTACTATCCATTTCTAGAACTTCTTCCATTTTTTTTCCCCATTTTTAATTGCTCATTTGTTTTAGGGGGTTGTTTTCTTATTACTGAATTGTGAGAGTTCTTTATTTATTTTGTATATAAGTCCTTATCAAATATGGATTTTATATAAACATTTTCTCCAAGACTACAGCTCATCCTATCATTTTTCTCTTCAGAAGAATTTTACAATTTTTGATAAAATGTACTTTGTCAGTTTTCTCTTTTATGACTCAGGCTTATCAGATTCTATATAAGAAATCTTCACCTAACCTAAAGTCACTAAGATTTGCCACTATAAGTTCTTTGTAAGTTGTACTTTTAGGTTTCATGTTTAAGTATAAACTTGCAGGGTAATTTTTGTATACAGTATAATGTATGCCATTGAACTGCCTCATAATCTTTGACAAAAAACAATTAGCCATATGTATATGTAAACTACTATGCTATTGATTTATATGTCTTGCTTACTGTAGTGTTAGAGCAGTTCTTAAAATTAGGGAGTGTAGAACTTTTTTTTCTTTTCAAAACTGTTTATGCTACTTTAGTCCCTTTAATATTATATAAAAATTTTAGAGTCAAGTGGTCAAGGCCAGGCAAAATATCTCACACCTGTAATCTCACCACTTTGGGAGGCTGAGGTGGGCAGATCACTTGAGGTCAGGAGTTCAATACTGACCCGGCCAACATGGTGAAACCCCGTCTCTGCTAAAAATACAGGGGGAAAAAAAAAAAAAACCAGCTGGGCATGGTGGCACACACCTGTAATCCCAGCTACTCAGGAGGCTGAGGTAGGAGATCACTTGAACCCAGGAAGTGGAGGTTGCAGTGAGGTAAGATTGCAACACTGCACTCCAGCCTGGGTGACAGAGTGAGAATCCATCTCAAAAAAAAGAATCAAGTTGTCAAAAATCTGAGAAGATTTTGATTGGAATTATGCTGAAGCTATCGATCAATTTGGAGAGAAATGACATTTCAAAGATTTTGAGTCTTCCAATTCATGAACACTGAATATGTTCCCTTTTATGAGGGTCTTCTTTTATCTTTCCCAACATGTTGCATAATATCAACATACAAATCTTGCATATATATAGTCAGAAATACAACTATTTCTTGTTTTTTTGGTACTCTTAAAAAAAGTACTGTTTTTCTTATTCTTTGTTTACAATTGTTCATTGCTAGTAAAGAAGCACCATAATTATATTTTAATGCTGGTTATAATTCTATACGCATTTGTTAGAATTCATCCTCTATACCTCTAAAGGGAGAATTTTATCATATATATATATAAACTACATCAACAAATTTGATTTTTTTTTTAAATCAGTGGGGAATATTTACATGAGATGGACTACCATGGATTAATAAATTCAAAGACTGAGTCAATAAAAACTAAATGTCACAACAGTAAGACTAAAATATATTAAAGTGGTATATCCCTCTATTTATTGTCTTCTTTATTTTCTCTCAATATTGTTTTCTATTTTTTCTAATCTTACATATTTTACATATCATTAGACTTATTCCTAGGTATTTGGTGTTTTCTGGAGCTACTAGCAATTTTTTTCCATTTTCTGTTTGTTGACGATTTACAGAAATACACTCATTCATGAAACTTGTGTCTTGCATTTTGTGCTTGTGAAACTCTCCAATAACTCATCTATAGTTTCTTTTACATAATCACAGAAAACAACGGTTTATTCTCCCTTTCCAGTCCTTATGACTTACTTATTTTTCTTTATTGCACTGGCTAGGACCTCCAGAACAGTGCGAATGGAAGCAGTGACCACATGTTTTTATCCTGTTCCAGAGGAAAAACACTCAATATATCACCAGTGACTGTAATACCTGCTGTAAGTTTACAGATATTCCTTATCTGATTAAGGAAATTCCTTGTATTTCTAATTGCCAGGGTTTTGTTTGTTTTTAATTAGAAAAATTATTTCTGCTCCTTTCATAGATCTTATTGTTCAGGAAACAGTCATACATACATATTTGGAATAATGTATTCTCACACTCCCTCTTAAAAGGCAAGGCAACATAGGTAAAACTGATCAGCCATCCAGAATTCTCAACTTATGGAATCTTGCTTCTTGATTTTACATTAATTCTGAAAATCAGAAATGTCATCTACAAAAAAAAGTTAAAGGGGCTGTAAAACATAATCACTTTATTCAATATTATATTTGTAAACTGGAGTATATTTTCTTTAAAAAACGAAAAACTAAGAAGAAAATGTCACTCAACATCACTGATCTCAACAGATCAGCAGGAAAAAAAATACTGTGATAAACTTGTCTCTGATACCAAGAAGAAATTTTACTCCAAGCATCAATACACCTCCAGTGTTTTCACTACATATTTCTTTACTGCTGCTCTTCATTCTTTTCCACATTTCACAATAGCGGATTGGTATAGACTTTAAAACTTCATTGACAGGAGCAAATCCAGTATCCATTGATTTCTTCTCAAAAGACACTATAACCTATCAGATTGCCTGGCTGTTTCATTCTCATGAATACTCTAACTGTAAAAAAAACTCAATAGGACACAAACAAATCCAAAGAATAGAAGAAGAAATTTGCTGCGTTTGGGGATATCTGGTGCATTTGACTGGTCCAGGATTATGAAACCTAAACCTCCCACTGTAAACAGGAAGCTGGATGCAAGTCCTTCCATAATAATATATTGTCCATTTACTCTGTACACCAAGAAAGCTACTGGCCTCTGATGCCCATGTTCATCGGCCAACACTTGGAGGTTCAACAATAACATCATAAATTATTCCTCTAGTCATGAGGAAGCAAGACATCACCACCAAAGCATACACAGTCATGGCTGAAGGCATGTGCAGCCTGGTCGGCTTCATCAGCTTCACGTTGGGACATTCAAGCACTAAGAATGGGCCGTGGTACAAAGTCTCCATGTTGCTGGAATCAAAGACCATTATCCAGCTCAAATCCCACATGCCATTCAGAAACACTGTTGGTTTGTTTTAATCATGAACGAATATTGAACGCTTTTCCTTACAGAAATAATCATAAGGATTTTTATCTTTAATTCTGTTAAATGGATAATACTTATTTCTGTATTTTTATATATAACACACATAACATGAAATCTACCCTTTTACAGTAGACGGCTGAATAATTTTTAGTATATTCACAATTTGTGTAACCATCACCTCTGAAACAAACCCCATACTCATTCGTAGACACTCACCACTTTTCCCAAATAGTTCCAGTCCTAGGCAACCACCAAGCTAATTTCTGTCCCTATAAATTTGCCTTAGACATTTCAGACAAATAAAATCATAAAACACAATATATGTGGTCTTTCTGTGACTCTGCATACTATTTTCAAGGTTCATTCATGTTGTAGCATGTACCTTAATTCCTTTTTATGGCTGAACATTATTCTATTCTATGTATATTCTATATTTTGCTTATACATTCATCCATTGATAAACATTTGAGGTTTCTTCCCCTACCCTGACAGACCTGTTCAATAGGAAGTATGGGTTGTTTCTACTTTTTTATAAATATGAATTATGTTGCTATGAATCTTTTTGTACAAGATTTTTATGTGAATCTACATTTTCCTGTCTTTTGGGTATGCATCTAGGAGTGGACTGATTTGTTTTTTAAAAGTTAAACAAACTAAGCTGGGCATGGTCGCTCATGTCAGTAATCCCAGCACTGGCTGGGTGGGAGGATCTTTGAAGCCAGGAGTTCAAGACCAGCCTCTGCAACAATGCAAAATCTTGTATCTACAAAAAATTTTAAAATTCACCCAGTGCAGTGGTGTGTGCCATAGTCCCAGCAGTAAGTACTAGGCAGGTTAAGGTGGGAGGATGGCTTGAATCCAGTGGTTCAAGGCTACAGTGAGAGATGATCACACCACTGCACTCCGGCCCGGACAACAGAGTGAGATGTTCTCTTAAAAAAAAGAAAAAGAAAAGAAGGTGGGGCACGGTGGCTTACGCCTGTAATCCCAGCACTTTGGGAGGCCAAGGTGAGTGGACCATTTGAGGTCAGCAGTTCGAGACTAGCCTGGCCAACATGGTGAAACCCTGCCTACTAAAAATACAAAAAAATTAGCCAGGCATAGTGCCGGAAACCTGTAATCCCAGCTACTCAGGACGCTGAGGCAGGAGAATCGCTTGAACCTGGGAGGTGGAGGTTGCAGTGAGCCAAGATCATGCCATTGTACTCCAGCCTGGGTGACAGAGACTCCATCTCAAAACTCCCCCACCCCAAAAAACACAGTTAAGCAAACTTAAATACCAGGTGTAATTCATTCTTTCTCTTTCTTTCGTTCTTTCTCTCTCTCTTTCTTTTTTTGAGACAGAGTCCCACTCTGTCACCCAGGCTAAAGTGCAGTGGCAGAATCTCAGCTCAATGCAACCTATGTCTCCCAGATTCAAGTGATTCTCCCACCTCAGCATCCCAAGTAGCTGAGACCACAGGCATATGCTACTACACCCAGCTAATTTTTGTATTTTTTTGCAGAGATGGGGTTTCACCATGTTGCCCAGGCTGGTCTTAAACTCCTGAGCTCAAGTGATCTGCCCACCTAAGCATCCCAAAGTGCTGGGATTACAGGTGTGATTTAACACGCTCGACCCAAGCATAATTTTAACGTGGTTATGGTAACCTTTTCCTGTTTCTGTCTTACTGAATTCTATTTTCAAATACTTAGGTTAAAGATTTTTACAAGAGTGAAATTAGTCAGTAATTCCAAACTTGTTGCCAAAAAAAAAAAAAATCGACATACAGTATCTTATAATCTCCTTAATATCTGTATGATCTATACCAATATTCCTTTTCTCCTTCCTGGAACTAATTACTCATGTTCTTCACCTTCCCTTGATGATCTCATAAGAAGCTTAACAATTTTACTAGTGTTTTCAAATAACAACTTACAAATTTTGTTGACCCTCTTTACAGTTTCTCTATTTACAGTTGATTAGTTGTGATTCTGGTCGTACTCTCTTACTTTCTGGCTAGGGTTGATGTTATATGGATGCTTGTGTGCATTATTTTATTTTATTTTTTATTTTTTGAGACACAGCCTTGCTCTGTTGCCAGGTTGGAGTGCAGTGATACAATCATAGCTTATATCATCCTCAACCTCCCAGGCTCAAGTGACACTCCCCTCTCCAGCCTCCCAAGCAGCTGGGACTATAGGCGCACACCACCATGCCATGTTAATTTTTTACGTTTTCTTAGTATAGATGAGATCTTACTATGTTAATCAGGCTCACCTCAAACTGTGGCTCAAGTGATCCTCTCGCCTCAGCCACCTAAATGCTGAGATTACAGGCATGAACCACTTGCATCAGGGCTTGATAATTTATTGAACTATATTCTAAATCTAGGTTATATTTCATTGTGTTAAATTATGTTTTTGTTTTTGTTGTTGTTGTTTTGAGATGAAGTCTCGCTCTGTTGCCCAGGCTGGAGTGCAATGGCACGATCTCGGCTCATTGCAACCTCCACCTCCTGGGTTCAAGCAATTCTCCTGTCTCAGCCTCCCAAGCAGCTGGGATTACAGGCACGCACCACCAAGCCTGGCTAATTTTTTTATATTTCTGTAGAGACGGTGTTTCACCATGTTGGCCAGGCTGCTCTCGAATTCCTGACCTCAAATGCTCCATCTGCCTCGGTCTCCCAAAGTGCTGGGATTACAGGTGTGAGCCACTGCACCTGGCTAAATTATGTTTCTATAAGTATAATCTCAATACTTACTGTACAAAGAGCTCTATATAAATAAACAACCAATATTTACCCCAAGAATTTCAGAAAATAATCCAGAAACAGCATGATACAGAAAAACCTGCAGTAGCAACGTTGCTACAAATCCATCTATCATCTACCACATTATCATACATTATCTGACCAGAGAATCTACCATTAGAAATGGGAAGTACTTCCAGTAAAAAATCTTCTCCTCAGAAATTCTATATATCTGTGACATACTTTGATTGGAGTGTGGGTTTGTGCTGATTTATGCCAATTACCTTATATAGCCTCTTTCTTAGCTCGCAGAAGGGAAAATCAAATTCTTTGTCATCATGAGATTTATATGTGACAGACTTTGGTGGTAAGAACCAACTAAGAATAGTTTCAGAGGTAGGACAGTAGCCTGTTTTTCATTCTTTTCCATCAGCACATTTAGACTTCATCTTTGCATGAGAACATAAAACTCTTAATAGCTCAAACATTTAAAACTCATCTCTGGCAAAAACAGAACACTTACCAGTTCCCTCATTTGCACCATTCTGAGCAGCTTCCCAAACTACTAGCTTTGTCCCACACACATCTGTAGATGTAGAATCTGAATAGTCCGCAGGATTAAATGTCCTGGGGTTTGAAATAAAGAAATAATAAAGGCAAGAGAAGCAAGCACCTAAGCCAAAATATTAACCATACATGATCTTCCACCAAACAAGCCCAGTGTCTTCTCACAGCCACTGTAAAAGACATCACCTCTCCTTCCCCTATTTAAATATAACTAATTCTGCCAGCCATGGAGATGCAGATGTGAAAACCAGAAGCTGCCTAGGGACCTTCCACACATTCTGGTATAATAGCCTTATTTTCCTAAAACATGGTCCTCAGCATCCTAAAGCAGACAAGGAGACCCATAATCTTTCAAGGCAGAATAAGGGCTCTCATAAGAGTCCTGCTGAAAAATAAGGAATAAATAGGAAACACAGGTATTTTCTTCCCAAGTCAGAATCCAAGTTTGGCTCTGAACCTTTTATAGCTTAGAATTATATGCTCCTTTATAGAAACATTAGATAAAGAAGAAAACATTTTGTTCAGCACCTCTATTTCTTTTCAATAAAATCCTAAACTGAACACCCAGTTTAACTGAATCATGGTTCAGAGGTCTAACATGAGCCAAAACAAATATTACCTTTAAAATTTTCACAAAGGAATGTGAAGTAAACAGAAAAATCCACAAAACAATTTACAGCTAATGGGCAGGGCTATGTCTTAAAGCGCTCCTGAGAGTTTGCTCCCTGTGTTTTCATCCCTCCTTTTCCTCGAAGGAGCTTAGGCAGAAGGCAGATTGCAGGAGGCACCACCACTTATCTAGAAGGCACTGACACCAAGAGTGCTGCCTGAAGTTAGAGAGAGACAAAGGGCTTTTCTTGGAGCCAATTCCCTTCCTTGACTGCATCTACGTATGGCTTCCACAGGATGTTTTAAAACTTTTTCTAAAAATTCAATGGGAGCTAATGTTTTAGAAGCAACAAAAAGTAAAATAACACCCGGAAACAAGAAATAAACCTCTGATTTTACTACCTTTGAGTCTGTTCAATGTTCACTATTACAATTCAGGAAAAAGATATCACTTATACATAAATAAGCACTACATTTACTTAGCATTCGAAGACAATGGCTGGATTAACTAACATGGCCCTTAGGCAGTGCCATTTAGGTATGTCTGTAGGTATGTTGTCACAACTTCAGGTGACTGCTACTGATATTTATTAATAGTACAGAGAGGACAGATGTTGCTAAACATCCTACAATATACAGGAGACCCTACCACTCCATGGAAGTATTATCCAATCCACAATCAATAGTGCCAAGGCTAGAAACCCTGCTCTAATGCCTATTTAAAAGATCAATTTTATTCATATTATTTTTCTTATTTGTAAATCTCTTTAAGTATAGAAAACACTAGATTCACCATGATGATCAAATTAGATGCAGGGTATTAGAGGCAATTGAAGCATAAAAACTAGGGAATTAAATAACTATAAAAATAGGATGGCTATGACTTACCCCATGCCTTGGGTTGAGAACCTTCCTGCCCCTCTCCCTCTGCCACGTCCAAATCCTTTAAAAAAAAACAAACAATTATATTATAAAATAATATTCATGTCCTACACAATTACACTTCCTTCTTCATCCTATACTCACTACCCAGACAATATTATCATTGTTCCTAATGGCACCAACATTCCAATCCAGGGCATCCAATTTCCAATTTACTGATCCCTGATGATACAACTACCTATACCCAGTTAGTGACTTCTAAGGCTAGAAAAGAATTAAATTCTCCTTGTATTATATTTGTGGTATTTGACAGCTAAACACAGGAAGGTTATATTATAAAACAGTCTGCACCCTTTACAATCAGGAAGGGCAAACACCATGGAATTATAAGCCACTACTATAAAATGAAATGAGAACCAGAAAGAGGAAAATTCAAAGTAAGCTGAAGGCACTGTTAAATATCATTTTAAATACTAGGTCTTTGATCAAAGACCAAAATGGCAGCAAGCATGGGAATAAGCAAACAAGAAGAGAAAATTATGACTAGCACCTTTCCACATTCTCTCTTCATTAAAATCCTGAACTGAAGAGTAAAGGCCTAAATTTAAGAGCTAAAACTATAAAACTCTCAGAGAAAAACACAAAGCAAATGCTTTACAACACTGGATTTAGCAATGATTTCTTCAATATGACACCAAAACTACAGGCAAAAAAAGAAAAACTAGACAAAATGGACTTTATGAAAATTAAAAACTTTTCTGAGACAGGCATGGTGGCTCACACCTATAATCTCAACAATTTGGGAAGTTGAGGTGGAAGGGTGGCTTGAGCAAGGAGTTCAAGGCCAGTCTGGGCAATACAGGGAGACTCCCTCTCTACAAAACTATTTTTTATGGGCACAGTGGCATGAGCCTCTAACAAAAAATTTTTTTTAATTAAAAAATCCAATCCAGGGCCGGGCGCGGTGGCTCAAGCCTGTAATCCCAGCACTTTGGGAGGCCGAGACGGGTGGATCACGAGGTCAGGAGATCGAGATCATCCTGGCTAACACAGTGAAACCCCGTCTCCACTAAAAAACACAAACTAGCCGAGCGAGGTGGCAGGCGCCTGTAGTCCCAGCTACTCGGGAGGCTGAGGCAGGAGAATGGCGTAAACCTGGGGGACGGAGCTTGCAGTGAGCTGAGATCCAGCCACTGCACTCCAGCCTGGGCGACAGAGCGAGACTCCGTCTCAAAAAATAAAAAAATTTTAAAAAATCCAATCCATCTTCCCCATAAATTCTAACAAGATAATAGAATTATTGTTTCGCACTCACCTGGCAGTAATGCTACTAGTAACGTTGGTTTCTGTGTATATACCATTTCCCTGCATTGTTATCTGGAAGGAACAGATTAATCTAGCAGCTCAGAATAAAAATCCAGTGTATTTTAATCATGAAAACCAAGTCCAACGTTTCCAAAGATTATCAAAGTGAATAAACCATGTTATGGTAAATGTTGTACCTTTCCTCCTCAAGCCCTGGGACTCTACTACGTATCTGTTGAATGACTGTTCAAGGGTTTTTTTTTTTAATTTTTTGAGACAGAGTTTTGCTCTGTCACCGAGGTTGGAGTGCAGTGGCATAATCTCAGCTCACCACAACCTCCACCTCCCAGGTTCAAATGATTTTTGTGCCTCAGTCTCCCGAGTAGCTGGGATTACAGGCCTGCGTCACCATGCCTGGGTAATTTTTGTATTTTTAGTGGAGACAGGGTTTCACCACGTTGTCCAGGCTGGTCTTGAACTCCTGACCTCAAGTGATCCACCCACCTCACCCTCCCAAAGTACTGGGATTACAGGCGTAAGCCACCACCCCCCGCTTCAAGTTTTGACTAATATTTACATATTCCATGCTGAGAATCGAAATGGAAAAGTTGCTCATTACTTTGTTTTTTCTTTTTCTGAGTTGGGATTTCACTGGCCATATTGGCCAGGCTGGTCTTGAACTCCCGGCTTCCAGTGATCCGCTCACCTCAGCCTCCGAAAGTGCTGGGATTATAGGTGTGAGCTACCATGCCTGGCCTAGTTGCTCATTACTCTGAAAGCCGAAATTCAAAGAACAACCAACCACCCCTATTGGGGCAGATCTTAACTGCAGACATCCCTCCTTTTCAAACAGCCTGAAGGGAAGCAAATGCAGAAAGTGGGCCTAATCTAAAAAGATAGAAAGCACTCCTTCCCCTTATCCCCAAAAGATAGTAAGAAGGACTTTAAAAGCTAGCTGTGCCACAGGGTGGGGAACATCCCACACCGGGGCCTGTTGTGGGGTTGTGGGAGAGGAGAGGGACAGAATTAGGAGATATACCTAATGTAAATGACCAGTTAATGGGTGCAACACACCAACATGGCACATGTATACATACGTAACAAACCTGCACGTTGTACACATGCACCCTAGAACTTAAAAGTATAATTTAAAAAAAAAAAAAAAAAAAAAAGGGCTAGCTGTGCCAGAGGCCAGCCTGAGCAACATAGCAAGACCCGGCCTCAAAAAAATTCCAGATTTCTCAGGCCTAGTTCAATAATATAGATGGTACTACTTCCATGTCCAGGGACCTGTTCAGGCCACAAACAGAAGGGGGCATCTTTGGTGTTTTTCTGGCTCAGAGACTTGGGAGTCTATCCCCCTACATTCTCAGAGAGTCTGGAATAACTCCTCCCCAGCCTCAAAGAATACTACATTAATCAAATGAAAATGACAAAACATCCCTGGAATTCACTGAGGAACAAAGCTTATTTACAGCAATATCTTCAACAACACAATAGGTATGTAAATATCAGTTGCTACATTTAAGACTGATATATGGCCAGGAGCAGTGGCTCACGCCTGTAATCCCAGCACTTTGGGAGGATCACGGGAGGATCACGAGGTCAGGAGATCGAGACCATCCTGGCTAACGCGGTGAAACCCTGTCTCTACTAAAAATACAAAAAATTAGCCAGGCATGGTGGTGGGTACTTATAGTCCCAACTACTCAGGAGCCTGAGCCAGGAGAATGGTGTGAACCCAGGAGGGGGAGCTTGTAATGAGCCGAGATTGTGCCACTGCACTCCAGCCTGGGCAACAGAGCGAGACTCCATCTCAAAAAAAAAAAAAAAAAAAAAAAAAAAAAAAAAGTAGAGGAACTAATCTGAGTTACTAAATACAAAACAGTAAGATAAAGCAGTGAGAAAGGTTACAGAATAAACTATTGTTGCCTTTTTTGCATTATTTTTCTTCCATCCAGAAGGAAACCAAACCCTGTAACTTCAAGTGTAATTCATTAGCAGCCAGGTGCAGTGGCTCGTGCCTGTAATCCCCCTGCTTTAGGAGGCCAAGGGAGGAGGACTGCTTGGAGTCAGGAGTTCAAGACCAGCCTGGGCAACACAGGGAGACCTATCTCTACAAAAATGCTTTTAAAAATTAGCTGGGCATAGCCAGGCGCATGGCTCACACCTGTAATCCCAACACTTTGGGAGGCCGGGGCGGGCGGATCACGAGGTCAGGAGATCGAGACCATCCTGGCTAACATGGTGAAACCCCGTCTCTATTAAAAATACATAAAATTAGCCAGGCATGGTGGTGGGCGCCTGTAGTCCCAATTACTCGGGAGGCTGAGGCAGGAGAATGGCGTGAACTCGGGAGGCGAAGCTTGCACTGAGCTGAGAGTGCATCACTGCACTCCAATCTGGGTGACAGAGCGAGACTCCGTCTCAATCAATCAATCAATAAATCAATAAAAGAAAAAGAAAAAAAATTAGCTGGGCATTGTGATGTGCACCTGCAGTCCTATCTACTCAGGAGGCTAAGGCAGGAGTATTGCTTGAGCATAAGAGTTGGAGGTTGCAGTGAGCTATGATCATGCCACCGTACTCCAGGATGGGCAACAGAGCGAGACCCTGTCTCTAAAAAAATAAACAATAGTTCACTACCTTACTTGACTCAATCTCACCAGAAGAAAAGACCAAAATAATACATATAAGCTACTAAACCATGTATCAATACACGAGATAAAGAAACATACAAAAGAAGAAAAGTAACTTAAATACACATTTAAGGCTGACCTACATGGAGAAACCCTACTCTACTGAAAACACAAAATTAGCTGGGCATGGTGGCGCATGCCTGTTATTCCAGCTACTCGGGAGGCTCAGGCAAAAGAATTGCTTGAACCCAGGGGGCGGAGGTTGTGATGAGCCAAGATCCCACCATTGCATTGCACTCCAGCCAGGGCAACAAGAGCGAAACTCCCGTTTCAAAAATAAAAATAAATAAAAAATAAAAAATAAACAATAAAAATGAAAATAGGTTGGGCGCGGGGGCTTACGCCTATAATCCCAGCACTTTGGGAGGCCGAGGCGGGCGGATCACTAGGTCCAGAGATCGAGACCATCCTGGCCAACATGGTGAAACCCCATCTCCATTTAAAAATACAAAAATTAGCTGAGCCTGTAGTCCCAGCTACATGGGAGGCTGAGGCAGGAGAATCGCTTGAATCCTGGAGGCAGAGGTTGCAGTGAGCTGAGATTGCACCAGTGCACTCCAGCCTTGAGACAGAGCGAGACTCTGTCTCTAAATAAGTAAATAAATAAATAAAATGTGTAACCAGTGAAACCCCATCTCTACTAAAAATACAAAAAATTAGCCAGGCATGGTGGGGCTCGTGCCTATAGCCCCAGCTGCTCAGGAGGGTAAGGTGTAGGAATCACTTGAGCCCAGGATTTCGAGGTTGCAGTAAGTTAAGATCATGTCACCGCACTCCAGGCTGGGCAAGAGTGAGATACTGTCTCTTAAGAAAAAAAAAAAACAAACAGTAGACAAAGGATCTAAAAAAACAATACACAAATGGCCAAAACGTACACAAAAAATGTTCATCATTAAACATCAAAAAAATACAAAGAAAACCACAATGAGGTATCATCTATCAAAAAGACAAAAAGTAGCCTGTAATCCCAACTACTGAGGTGGCTGAGACAGGAAGATTGCCTGAAACCAGGAGTTCAAGACTGCAGTGAGTTATGATCATGCCACTACATCTAATTAATTAAGCAAATTAAACAGATGCTGGTGAAGACACAGGGAAAAGGGAACTCTCATACACTACTGGTGGGAATATAAACTGGTGCAGCCATTTTGGAAAACAGTATGGAGATTTATTAAAAACAAAAAATTGAATTACCATATGATCCACCAATCCCATTACTGGATATTTATACAAAGAAAAGGAAACCAATAGTGCTTCATAGTTGCCAGGTTGGGGTGGCTGTGGCAATTTCTCTTCTTTCTAAATTTTTAACTTTTTACTGATACATAATATTTAAACACATTTATGGGGTACATGTGGTACTTTGCTACATGCAGAGAATACATAATTATCAAGTTGTGGTATTTAGGGTATCCGTTACTATGAACGTTTATCATTTCTATGTGTTGAGAACTTTTCAAGTCCTCACTTCTAGCTATTTTGAAGTGAAACACTATTCACAATATTCACAAATACAGAGAATCAACCTAAGTGTTCATCAACAGATGAATGGATTTCAAAAAGTGATAAATTTACACGTTGGAATACTATTCAGTCATAAAAGAATGAAATGATGTCCTCTGGAGCAACATGAATGGACCTGGAAGACACTGTATTAAATAAAATAAACCAGACACAGAAAGACAAATATCACACGTACTCACTCACATGGGAGCTAAAAAAGTTATCTCATGCAGGTAAAGAGTGGAAAGATAGTTACCAGAGGGAGAGAAGGTGATGGGTATAGAGGGTGGGGAATAAAGAGAGATTGGTGGATAGGTTAAAACACAGAAGGAATAAATTCTAGGCCGTGCTCGGTGGCTCATGCCTGTAATCCCACCACTTTGGGAGGATTAGGCGGCTGGATCACTTGAGGCCAGGAGTTTGAGACCAGACTGGTCAACATGGTAAAACCCTATGTCTATCAAAAATACAAAAATTAGCAGGGCATGGTGGAATGCACCTATAGTCCCAGATACTCAGGAGGGTAAGTGGAAGGATTATTTGAGCCCAGGAGGGAGAGGTTGCAGTTAGCTGAGATGGTGCCACTGCACTCCAGCCTGGGTGACAGAGTAAGACCCTGTCCCAAAAAAAGGGAGTAAGTTCTAATGTTCAACAGTAAAGTAAGGTGACTACTTAACAATTACGTATTATATACTTCAAAATAGCTGGAAGTGAGGACTACAGCAAAAAGACTACAACTCACTGAAGGCTCAAATGAACATAGCCTTTTTTAGCAATAAAGTATTTTTAAAGTAAGGTTTTAAAAACCCTATTGCATTGTATTCCAAATGTAATACAATTATAATTTGTCAATGCTTTTGGTTAGAGCTTTAAGTTTTAAATTATTCATAGAAAGGGCTTTCTCAGCTCATCCAAAAACAACCCTTTGGTTTCTTCAAAACTACGTAACACAAAATAGTTCATTTACGGGCATCAGTAAACAAATGATCAGATTTTAAGACGACCTGCCATTCTTTCAGAACACACTGCTATCCCTAGTCAGAGTCCAGCAAAGCAACAGCCTGCTTCTTCCTCCTAATTGAAAGCATTTTCTTCTCTCTTACTCTAGCTTACCTCTACCTCGGGCTCGCTTGCCACGATCTGAAGGTTTGTCCACTTGATTGCAATCAATTCCATTTTCTTCACCTCTAACTAGGGGGAAAAGAGCAGAAAAATCAAATTTCCATTTCCAAACCTCTTGTACGTAACCTTACCAAGCACCTATTAAAGGCAAAGAAGGAATGACAAACAGGCTACAATTTAAACAACGGGTTCAGAAACAGGAAAAACAAAAACATAAGTGACTTAAAAACTGAATGAGGTCAGGCACAGTGGCTTACACTTGTAATTCTAGCACTTGTAATTTCCAGCTGAGGGGGGCAGATCTCTTGAGCTCAAGAGCTTGAGACCAGCCTGGGCGACATACAAAAAAAATACAAAAATTGGCCAGGCGCAATGGCTCATACCTATAATCCCAGCACTTTGGGAGGCTGAGGCAGGCGGATCACTTGAGGCCAGGAGTTTGAGACCAGCCTGGCTAACACAAGGAAACCTCATCTCTACCGAAAAATATAAAAATTAGCCGGGTGTGGTGGCGTGTACCTATAGTTCCAGCTACTCGAGAGGCTAAGGCAGGAGATTGCTTGGACCCAATAGGCAGAGGTTGCAGTGAGCCGAGATCTCCTCACTGCACTCCAGTCTGGGCAAGTGAGCAACACTCTGTCTCAGTAAAAATACAACATATAAAATACAAAAAAATATGAAAATCAGCCAGGCATGGTTGTGATGGCGTGCAGCTAGTAGTCCCAGCTACTCAGGAGGCTGAGGTGGGAGGATCACCTGAGCCCAGGGAGGTCAAGGCTGCAGTGAGCTGTGATCACGCCACTGCACTTCAGCCTGGGTGGAAGAGTGAGACCTTGTCTCAAAAAAAGAAGTTAAAAAAAAAAAAAAAAAAAAAAGAGAGAAAAAGAAATCACATCTTCCTTAATTCACATGAAAATTCTGAAAACAAATTAAAATAACATATTGATTTTTCTTTCTTCTTTGTGGACTTGCTGTGAAGTTTTTGCTTCAAAAAAACTACCTCCATTATGCAACTATGTTAATATATCACAGAATTTGATCATTAGTTACGTTCAAAGTCTGGAAAGGCACAGAATAGCAAAATAGTAATACCAAGGAAACACTGAGTTCTTAGAAAAACTAAAGTGTTAGAATTGGGTTTTTCTAGAATACTAACTGGAAGATGCCAACTCGCAGTCTTTTCTTTTTCTCATCCCTATATTGGCATTAATAGCTCTATATAATACAGAAATTTCATAAACGATATTGGAATGGCTTGCTCCCCTCACCTCTGTCAGAGGTTGACTTACATAAATTCCAGTGAGGCTTTCCTTGGCAACCCACTTACATTTGCCAGACCTCTTCCCATAATTTGCATCTCTCTTTCTGCCTTTGTCTTTCCCTATAACATAATTTCTACATAACACCATTAAAATATATTAATATAAAATATTTTATCCTTTATTGTTACATCCCATTTGACCTTCTTTAAAATATAAGTTTTAGAAGGGCAAAGATTTTACCTATTTTATTCAATGCTGCATGCCTATAAAAGTATCCACTACATAGTAGATACTCAATAAATATCGGTGGAATATATGAGACAGCAAGAGTCTCTAGAGTGATATGTTGAATATTTACATTTTATTCTTTCATAACTTAGCTACACTGACACACTGCCAGAGCAGACAGGGTTGTTTTGCATAAACAGTGACAAAACCTAGAAAACCTAGGTCTAATGGAAATGAGACCTGCCTATGAGAAATCCTGCCTATTCAGCAACTTTTCTCTTAATCTAACTCTTGTCTGCCTATGAGAAATCCTGCCTATTCAGCAACTTTTCTCTTAATCTAACTCTTGTCTGCCTATGAGAAATCCTGCCTATTCAGCAACTTTTCTCTTAATCTAACTCTTGTCTATACCATGAGTCTCTATAAATGGAGAAGAAAAAAACAGCTTTATCTACCTGTAAGTAAATGACCCCTGGCCCCTTCTTTGCCACACACACACAATTCTAAAATTAACGAATGTGTCTGCCTTATAACAGAAGGCAGTCATAAGACACACTACACAACCACCTGCCTATAGCCCAGGTCAGTGTTGATATGAAACCACATGGGAGGCTCTTATGAAACTACTCAGGTGCCACTCATTTCTAGTGTTAACTATTAGAACAAATTCTGCATTGAGGAAACAAATTTATGAGCATGCTATGGACTAATCTTTCAGTTGTTCAGAATGTAAGGAAACTCCTAAGAAAAAATTTGAGAAAGCTGAGCGCAGTGGCTCATGCCTGTAATTCCAACACTTTGGGAGGCCGAGACAGGAGGGTCACTCGAGACGAAAGAAGAGAAGAGAAAAAACTGAGGAGAAAGTCTGTACTTACATTCTCTGCCACGATTGCCACCTCTTCCTTTCCGGTTGTTGTTTCCACGTCCACGACTTGACTCTTTCTCGCTTTTCTTCTCTCTATTCTCTTTGTTTTCTGAATTTTCTTTTGCAAAATTCTTTTTCTTCCCCCCTACGGTCTCCCATGAAGTCTATCAGAGAGAACGGCTGTTAATCATTTATCATTCCAAGTGTGTATAATTATCAAGGGCACATGCATGTATCTTTCTTCTTTTATTATTATTATTATTTTTTTGAGATGGAGTCTCGCTCTGTTGCCCAGGCTGGAGTGCAGTGGTGTGATCTCGGCTCACTGCAAGCTCCGCCTCCCAAGTTCACGCCATTCTCCTGCCTCAGCCTCCCGAGTAGCTGGGACTACAGGTGCCCGCCACAACGCCCAGCTAATTTTTTGTATTTTTAGTGGAAACAGGGTTTCACCGTGTTAGCCACGATGGTCTCGATCTCCTGACCTCGTGATCCGCCCTCCTCGGCCTCCCAAAATGCTGGGATTACAGGCGTGGGCCACCGCGCCCAGCATATGCATGTATCTTTCAAATCTAACTACCCACAGCTTGCAGCTCACCTGCTTATCATTTATTTCCATATAGTTCTACTTTCTTGATGATAAAGATAACAATCTTCTTGCTAAGCTCCTGTTGCTAAATAATTACAGCTATTAGCTGACCTGACAAAACACTGTACATTTTCCCAACATACAGCCCTTTCCTATGCAAATTTAGGAATACAGTAAATGTCATTTCCCCAAGCTCCTATTCTACACCACCTCAGTTATCTCTCTATTAGGCCTTAAATCTACGTATTAATTCAAAGACCACAAAATTACTTAGAATGATGCCCCAAAAGCTCCAGGAATACAACCTTGCCTGTTCCATTATTCAAACTAATTATCTAAAACAATGTAATGGCAGATAAGTAAAATTTTAGCTTGGTTTTGGTGGGCTTTTTAAAAATTTTAAAAGTACTTAAAATTTTAACCTCCAAAGAATTATTCTAGTGAGAAGTCAAATAATTTATATAACCTCCCTTCTCCACCTCTTCCCGAATGGTGATACCAAACCTAATCATATCATATACATACAAATTGCTGAGAAAAGAAAGATACTACATTCTTGACTATAAGTGGATATAAAAATTATCAAGCAGGGTAGTTACAGAGAAATCCTAAAATTAGCCCAATAGTTTCTATTTACTTATTCATAATCTGCCTTATTTCAGAAGGGATTTGAAATGACTCCATCCAAAATTAAGAGTAGCAACTATTTTATGCTTTTTAAAAATCTTATGAAAAAACAAAATTTGACATTGTATATCCAAACTAAACATTAGCACTGGAAATTAATAAACTAAAATTTGGGTGATAAGCTGAATTATTTCCATAACAGTGGAAGCTAACTTCCAAACACTTTTTTGAAATGGAATATTTGGTCTTCTGCAAAGTTCTGATGAACTCACATATTTAATTAGATATAAAATGGATATGAACAAGATATAAATTATTTTCCACCTCTAAGTTTTGATAATGAAGATTGAATATACTGACACCTGATAGTTAAGGTGACACAATCAGGTATTATCATACAGTTCTGGTGAGCATGCATCTATTTTAACTTTTCTAGAAGGTTACTTAGCAATAGTACCTCAAAATTTTATTTTTTTTGAGACAGAGTCTCACTCTGTCACCCAGACTGGAGTGCAATGGCGCGATCTCGGCTCACTGCAACCTCCACCTCCTGGGAACAAGTAATAACTCCTGTCTCAGCCTACTGAGTAGCTTGGATTACAGGCATACACCACCACACCCAGCGAATTTTTGTAATTTTAGTAGAGACGGGGTTTCACCATGTTGGCCAGGCTGCTGTCGAACTGCTGACGTCAGGTGATCCACCTACCTTGGCCTCCCAAAGTACTGGTATTACAGGCGTAAGCCACTGCGCTTGGCCTAGTACCCAAATTTTATTTGGTGCATACTCTTTCAACCCAGCAATTCTACTTCTAGGCCCTTATTCAGACAAAATAATGTGTCCAAGCACACTGGCTCATGCCTGTAATCCCAGCACGTTGGGAGTCCAAGGCAGGGAGATCACTTGAGGCCAGGAGTTGGAGACTATCCTGGCCAACATGGTGAAACTCCATCTCTACTAAAAATATAAAAATTAGCTGGGAGTGGTGGCAGGCACCTGTAATCCCAGCTACTCGGGAGGGTGAGGCAGGAGAATCACTTGAACCTGGAAGGCTTGATCCTAGGAGGTGGAGGCTTCAGTGAGCCAAGATCATACCACTTCTCTCCAGCTTGGGTGACAGAGCGAGACTCTGTCTCAATTACAACAACGTAATAATTGTTCAAACATTTACATGCGGACAAAATGATCAACAGCATAAAAGGAGGAGAGGGGGATTCCCAAAATATCAAGTTCAGGAGACTAAGTAGTCTAGCGTATCCATAAATGGGGCAGTACACAGCCATTTTACCAGTTATATAGGTACATACAGGAAGAGGTCCTTGATAGAAAAAGCAAGCTATCAGCAAACGGCATATAGAATTACATTTTTTAGTTCAAATAGAAGCCTATGTACTTACTAAAGGAAGTGGTATAAGTCATTATCTAAGTGAGGATGTTTAATTTGATGTAACCTTATATTTTTCTGTAATTACTTTCTAATTAAACAATAAAGCTTATCTATGCCAGAGAAAATAATGCCCATACTGCACAAACTCAATTTATTATGTTTGCTAATATGAAAAGACGAGACAACTGTGTAAAACAAAATCCAGTCCTCTTAGGTTATAATACAAAAAGTAAATTAAAGAGGTCCTGGAAAAATCATCCCAGAAGAGTTGGCATAAAGTGTTATGTATACGCAATGTATATCTTTACACAGCCTCGCCTAAAGGTACTCTATCTTTATAAAGGGGCCAACTGTCTTTGTAGAACACCTGAGAAACACTTTACCCCACTTCATATAGCAAATGATACCCTGGCCAGGCACAGTGGCTCACACCTGTAATCCCGGCACTTTGGGAGCCCAAGGTGGGCAGATCATGAGGTCAGGAGTTCCAGACCGACCTGGCCAACATAGTGAAACTCCATCTTTACTAAACATACAAAAATTAGCAGCCAAGCGCAGTGGCTCATGCCTGTAATCCCAGCACTTTGGGAGACTGAGGCGGGCAGATCACTTGAGGTCGGGAATTCAAGACCAGCGTGACCAACATGGAGAAATCCCATCTCTACTAAAAATACAAAATTAGCCGGGCGTGGTGGCGCATGCCTGTGATCCCAGCTACTTGGGAGGCTGAAGTGGGAGAATCGCTTGAACCCGGGAGGCAGAAGGTTGCGGTGAGCCAAGATATTATACTCCAGCCTGGGCAACAAGAGCAAAACTCCATCTCAAAAAAAAAAAAAAAAAATTAGCCAGGCATGGTGGCAGACGTCTGTAATTCCCAGCTACTCAGGAGGCTGAGGCAGGAGAACTGCTTGAACCTGGGAGGCAGAGGTTGAGGTTGCAGTGAGCTGAGATCATGCCAATGCACTCCAGCCTGGGTGACAGAGCAAGACTCCATCTCAAAAAAAATAAAAATAAAAAAAAGACACCCTCCCCATCCTGCTGCCCCTCAAGCAAAGTCTTGGTTTATGAGATCTACAAAGACAACTTATTTGAGGGTGGCAAATAGGGAAAAGAACCTTTAAGAAGCAATCTTTACAATACCATAGTAACTGCTAAAAAGATTACTGTGTATTTTGCAGAAGTCTGCAAAGCATGCACACATGCATACTTTGAAAAGTCAACCAAGTAATTATAGAGGATTTCCAAGAGAATTTCTGGCAACCTCTGTTATCGGTATTTTGCTACTTGTAGAATGGGTCTGAAGAAAAAGAGGAGAGGTCCTCCCAGTCACCATGTAATAATCAGAACAGCAGTCTTCAAAGCCAGCTAGTTCAAAAATTACTCTCCCACCACTTTGCCTTTGCCAAAAACTACCAACACAAACAACTTACTAAAAACAGTAAGTACATTAATGCAAGAGACTAATACTTTAAAACAATTTTGTCACACCAACCAAACATTATGATGAAACAAAAAGTTCAGTACTTGTGTTCAATATCTTCCTTTGTGACAGACATACTTACATAAGAAAAAATAAACTTATCCTTAAAAATATCACGGACGATTCCACTTAATACCTTTTCCAAGTGATAATTTTGTTTCAGAAGACTTTGGCACAGAGGAAGGTTAGAATCGTTTGCCTTCATGCTCTTGCTCCTAGCAACATCACAGTGTTTATATTCTGTCAACTCTACTCCAATTAACTCTATCTCAGTCAAGGGAAGATAATCAAAGCCATTTAGCCATGGGTGCTGCAGACGGCAACCAGGTAAGAGATGAGGCAAACAGTATGAGAGACAAGATGTACCAGAGAATGGTCCTCAACAAACCAGGGTTTCAAAGACTTCCTCCAGCCTGAGCAACATAGAAACACAGAGAGACTCTATCTCTACAAAATATAAAAATAATTAGCCAAGTGTAGTGGCATGTGCCTGTGGTCTCGGCTACTCGGCAGGCTGGAGGATGGCGTAAGCCCGGGAGGTCGAGGCTGCAGTGAACCATGATGGCACCACTCTACTCTAACCTGGGCAATGGAGTGAGACCCTGTCTTAATAAAAAAACCCCAAAACACCAAACAACTAAAACAAAGACTTTCCCTCTACTTCTGTATTTCCCCCACAGCCCACTCAGCCCCGAACAAGTGTATTCTTTCACAACTATAGTCAGAACTTCATCTATTTTCTTATCTTTGAAGAAAACAAAAGTCAGATATAGCCCACACTATAAAATTGTTCAAGAGGTAACCAAAAAGACATTCACGAAAAATTCAGCTTTACTTTTTTTTTTTTTTTTTGAGACCGAGTCTCGCACTGTCGCCCGGGCTGGAGTGCAATGCCGCGATCTCGACTCACTGCAACCTCCGCTTCCTGGGTTCAAGCGATTCTCCTGCCTCAGTTGCCTGAGAGGCTGGGATTACAGGCACCTACCACCACACATGGCTAATTTTCTGTATCTTTAGTAGACATGGCGTTTTGCCATGTTGGCCAGGCTGGTCTCGAACTCCTGACCTTGTGATCCACCCACCTCGGCTTCCCAAAGTGCTGGGATTACAGGTGTGAGCCACCGCGCCCAGTCAGCCTTACTTTCTAATACATAGCCTAGAAGCACCTCCTTCAGGTTCTGTCCCAAATGAGGAGGGGGTGTTAAAACTCAAAACAGAAAGAGAAAACTGGACATTTAAGACTTAAAAATTCACCTAACTACCAGAGAAAAGGAATTAAATCTGCTGCAGCTAAAGGAAAGGCAACAAAAATTAGTGTCCGGACTTACCTGTGCCATAAAAAGATCCAAAAAGATCCCCTCCAGTGAACAATTTGGATTATTTTGTTTATTCCCAAAGATTTTTCTTTTTCTTTTTCTTTTTTTTTATTAAACGAAGAGGGCAGTTAGGCTCTTCAGTTCACTTTGAAAATAACTGAAAGCCATGCTCTGCTGTATCCATTAGCAATAAGGTAAACAGATCCTCCATATTTTGCAAAACCCAGGATACTTATTCCCAAGTCAGTAAACCAAAATTATTCAAAATTTTAATTTATCATTTAACATGGTTTTCCTCCCCAAAAAAATCACAAATTTAGTGGCTTGTCTTGTGTATCAGTGTTCTCTTACATGGAATTTTACCAACAATTACTGCTACACTCAAACAGTGAAATCTTTTCCACATTAGTTAATTTTTACTGTAAAAGAATTCATTCTCTTTGTTTCACATCAACTAAAAATACAGTCATTTTAGCTTTCAGTTTCTCACAGTTCAGTTTTGTATTTCTTGTACCTAATGCAGCATGACCCTAAAATGAGACTTCAATTAAATCTGAACACTGACACGGTCAGTTTGTTTGTTTTAAATTTTCCAAGGAAAAGCAGTTATTGATGTGTTCATCTTTGTATCCTCTTTTAGGTGAGCCATTATTTGTTTTAATCTACTCTAAAATAGTTTCCTCAATTTAAGAAATATAAACACAGGCCAGGTGTGGTGGCTCACACCTGTAATCCCAACACTTTGGGAGGCCGAGGCGGGTGGATCACCTGAGGTCAGGAGTTCGAGATCAGTCTGACCAACATGGAAAAACCCCGTCTCTACCAAAAACACAAAATTAGCCAGATGTGGTGGCGCATGTCTGTAGTACTAGCTACCTGGGAGGCCGGGGCAAAAGAATCACTTGAACCCAGGAGACGAAGGTTGTAGTGAGTCAAGATCGCACTACTGCACTCCAGCCTGGATGGCAGAGTGGAGTTCCGTCTCAAAAAATAAAAATAAAAATAAATAAATATATATACATATAAACTATATTATATAATATTTAAATATAAATACATACACACAGAGAGCATAGTTTTAGGGCTGACAAGTGCCTGGTGTAGCTTTAGCTGCATCCTTCTTAAAATCCAAGGCCTGAGCTCATGAGCCTGCAAGCTCACCAAACTTAACCCAATATTCCAAAAAAAAAAAAAAGGCCAGGTGTGGTGGCTCACACCTGCAATCTCAGCACTTTGGGAGGCCGGTGGGCAGATCGCGAGGTCAGGAGATCGAGACCATCATGGCTAACACAGTGAAACCCCGTCTCTACTAAAAATACAAAAAACTTAACCGGGCGAGGTGGCGGGTATCTGTAGTCCCAGCTACGTGGGACGCTGAGGCAGGAGAATGGTGTGAACCCAGGAGGCGGAGCTTGCAGTGATCCGAGATCAAGCCACTGCACTCCAGCCTGGGTGACAGAGTGAGACTCTGTCTCAAAAAAATAAAATTAAAGGCCGGGCGCGGTGGCTCAAGCCTGTAATCCCAGCACTTTGGGAGGCCGAGACGGGCGGATCACGAGGTCAGGAGATCGAGACCATCCTGGCTAACATGGTGAAACCCCGTCTCTACTAAAAAAATACAAAAAAAACTAGCCGGGCGAGGTGGCGGGCGCCTGTAGTCCCAGCTACTCGGGAGGCTGACGCAGGAGAATGGCGTCAACCCGGGAGGCGGAGCTTGCAGTGAGCCGAGATCCCGCCACTGCACTCCAGCCTGGGCGACAGAGTAAGACTCCGTCTCAAAAAAAAAAAAGAAAAAAAAAAAATTAAAATTAAATAAAATAAAACAAAACAAAATAAAAAATAAAGAAAACTTAATATTCCACATAAGCAAATACATATACCAGCAATCCTGGTTTTCTGTTATGCTAGAGATGTAAGAAGTAATTAGAGGTGAGGACTGAGATGAAGAAACATAAGCAACAGAGCCAAGAGATGCTTTTCAGGTGAGGGTGGTGAAAATACACACAGGTCCAGAGATTTTTGGAAACTGTAAGGCTGGAGTAGATCACCAAGTTCTCCTTCAAGTCTTCAGATTCTATGACTTCATGAAGAAACCATACATACCAAAAACAGTCTTTTCAGGTAATCGTTCTTTCTGGAACTTAAAACAAATATGGAATGGCACCATAATCCATTCCATCCCCACCCCCAACCAAGGTGAAGTTGAAAATGTGCTATGGAATTGTAGACAAATGTAAACAATGCAAATCAATTAATAATACTTACTGTGTCTGAATTCCCTTCCAGCAATATATTGATAGCTTTGTTCACATCTCCATTACAATCATGTAGGGCCACTATGCATTCATCCTGATTTTTCCCTGTCACTTCCATAAGCTAGTGAATATATCAGAAAATGGTTAGAGGCAACCAAAAACTGGCACTTGATGTTAATATTAAGACTCTTCTATACAAATACAGAATTACATAATCCTTCTACATGAAGATAGCCTCTTCTAGACCCTGAGTTTACAATGAAGACACGTTTTATTTTTTTTGTGGCCATTCCATGCATGTCCTTTCACTAACACTGGTAGAATTTAACTAAAAATCAATCTTCCTCCAAGTTGACCAAGGAGCAGATCATTAATCAGCAGCACATACATACGTACCAACATTCTCAGAATACCCAAGATCAGGTATCTGAATAATCAAATTTAATTCAAGGACACAGGATTCCTAAACTTAAATATGAGGTGGAACTATATGAGTACATGGTCACCATTCATGGAAAATCCAATACAAATTTTTTGTCAGGGACAATATTCCACATATTGGCTTTCACCATTTGGATTAGAACACTTCAAAGGCCAGCCGCAGCAGCTCATGCCTATAATCAACACTTTGGGAGGCAGAGATGAGAGGATCACTTGAGCCCAGAAGTTCGAGACAAGCCTGGGCAATATAGTGAGACCTCATCTTTACAAAAATTTAAATGAGCGTGGTGGTAGGAGGATCGCTTCAGCCCTGGAGGTGAAGGCTGCAATAAGCCATGATTGTGCCACTGTACTATAGCACAGGAGACAGAGAGAGACCCTCTCTCCCCACCAAAAAAAGAAAAAAAAAAATCATTCCATATACGTACTAAGTTACATAACACCCTAAAGTCTTACTAGTGGAATTCTGCTACTATCACAAAACACACTCCTAGACATATTATTTTCTCAAGGATCTTCAACACGGTGCTATGCTTGAAGTAATGATGAAAGAAACTCTTCAGTTTATCATCATTAGCAAGGGATACTTGTTACTTAGTGTTTTCATCACTAGAACAATCACAGACTAGGCAAAATGCAGGTTTCTCAAGTATCAGTGAATAAACCTATGATTTAATATCTATTGCATTTTAACTACATTTAACTATTTTAGTATGTACTAGTTGAAGTTCAAAATAGCTTGATCCCAACATATCAAGTGATTTGTCTATGGTCACAAAGGTAATTAATAGCAAAGCTCATCTAGAACCCAGGCCTCCTCATCTCATAATCACAGCTCTCTGCACTATACCATTTGGCCTCTCTGCTTTCATCTTTTCATTTTATCAAGCAGCAAAAGTTCTGCATACTCTATAGCTTTCTGACGCTTCAGTCTTTGGATAGCTACTAATAAAAGTCTCATTTTTATCAATGATCTGTACTAAGTGAATGCCTGCAACATACAATTTTTAAGACATACAGTCAGCATCAAAATTACCCCAGTGGTCAGATTACTGACAGAACTAAAGTTGGAACTTAAATCTTTGAACTCCTGGGCCAATGCTCTATCTATACTATTCAGATAAAAGGCGATGTACTATATATAAGTGTATCTCAAACTGTATGAAGATCTCATTCCAGAGAAGGAAATCTATGATTTCTTGTGAGACAAGACAAGATTTCATTGTGAGACATTTACTCCAAAGAACAATTATTAGATGACATCTACTAAGAGTAGGAATATCTGGCACTGAGATAGGGGTTACAGCTTCGTTTCTAGAATCTTGATAAGAAACAAAGTCAGCAGAGTTGGAAATTAAGATTAAGTTATCAAAAATACCTCTTATTAAAGTTTGAAATGAAGACATTGCCCTAAAATTTAATTTTGTATTTTTCCAACGAGAGTATGAAATCACAACCATGTCTGAAATGGCAATTCAGGCCAGTAATCCTGTAATCCCAGCACTCTGGGAGGCCAAGGCAGATTGCTTGAGCCCAGGAGTTCAAGACCAGTCTAGGCAACATTGCAGGACTCTGTCTCTACAAATATTTTAAAAATTAGCTGGGCATGGTGATGAACATCTGTCATCATAGCTACTCAGGAGACTGAAGCAGCAGGATAGCGTGAGCCTAGGAGTTCGAGGCTGCAGTAAACTACGATAGCACCACTGCACTCCAGCCTGGGCAATAGAGCGAGATCATGTCTCTATGAAAAGAAATTTTTTAAAAGGTAATTCAGTTCATCCCTAACATTAAACAAAATTCCCAGAGACTGTGCCAAATGTTAGATATACTTTCTATGTATATACGTATAGGAAAATCTCAGTGTGCTTACAGAAATGTCTGGTTCAATGTTCACATGTAAACACTAATAACTCAGAAAGATTGTATTGTAAGGTAGGTGAACGTATTCAATTCTTTTGCTTGCCCACCAAAAAAGGTATTTAATCACAAGTCCAAAATCCAATACACAGATTTCAGGTGAGACTAGAAGCTAGAAGTAATACTTTAAAACAAAAATCTTTACTGAAATTATCTCTTTAAGCACAATCCAAACAGATTACAAAAATGATGCTATCCTTTGCCAGAAACATACCTGCTTAACTTTAGCTTCAAAATCTGAATCATTCTTATCAAAGATCACTTGAGCAAGACGCATCTGTTCAGCTGTTGCCTGGAAAGTACATACAATTGTTAAGGATTTGAAAACCAAAAGCTTAAGTTAGATTCCAAAATCTGGGTCAAACAGTTAAGGCTCTCAAGCACTAGAAACACTAAGTAAAAACAAATAAAAGACCCTGAATTTAGGCCTCTCAACCTGTTCTCATAGGAAAAATAAGCATCAAATTAAGTAACATAAAGGACCTATTCCTTTGACCAAATGACCTAAAGTTATTGTTCATCTTAACTGGCCATATGACTTATTTGAATTTTCTTTCCCTTGGCAGGGTCGGGGAAATCAGCTCAAAAGAAAGCAGAAGAACAAAAAATAATGAAATCTTTTTGGCCAGGCATGGTGGCTCATGTCTTTGGGAAGCCAAGGTAGAAGAATTGCTTGAGCCCAGGAGTTTGAAACTAGCCTGGGCAACACAGAGAGACCCTGTCTCTATTTAATTTTTTAAAAGATTTAAAAAAAAAAAAAAAAAAGGCTTAAAAATTAATGAAATCGTTAGAGGTAGTTGGTAGGCAAAAAATAATAAAAGAAAAATTAAAAGGTAATGCAAACAACTGCCCAGACACAGGCTTAGAACTAGACTTTGTGTCAACAAAGCTGTTGTCAGGTCTAAAAAGGTATGCTGGTTAGTTCTGAAGGAAAAAAAGCTGTATTTAGCTAAACTAAAAATATTTTTAAAGTTACTTTATCTTTTTTTTAATACACAATAATTTTGTTTTTCTGAGAGACAGGGTTTCACTATGTTGCCCAGGCTGGTCTTGAACTCCTGGGCTCAAGTGATCCTCCAACCTCACCCTCCCAAAGTGCTAGGATTACAGGCCTGAGTCACTGCATCTGGCAAAAGTTACCCTCCTCACAATTTTTTTTTTTTTTTTTGAGATGGAGTCTCGTGCTGTTAGCCCAGCTGGAGTGCAGTGCCGCGATCTTGACTCTGCAACCTCCACCTCCCAGGTTCAACTGATTCTCCTGCCTCAGCGTCCAGAGTAGCTGGGACTACAGGCATGCACCACCATGCCCAGCTAGTTTTTGTATTTTTAGTAGAGACGGGGTTTCACCATGTTGGCCACACTGGTCTCAAACTCCTGGCCTCAGGTGATTCACCTGCCTCAGCCTCCCAAAGTGCTGGGATTACAGGCGTGAGCCACCATGCCCAGCCTAAATCACAATTTCTTAAAGTTTTTATTTACATATTTATTTAATTTTTAAAGGTAGGGTGTCATTCTGTCCCCTCAGACTGCAATGCAGTGATGCCATCATAGCTCACTGCAGCCTCCAACTCCTGACTTCAAGAGATCCTGCTGCCTCAGCCTCCCATGTAGCTTGGATTACAGGTGTGCACCACCACATCTGGCTAGTTGCAGAAAACTTACTTCCAGTTACTTTTGTCACTCAAAATATTTTTTCGATCACATTACTAAGTTTCGTTTTCTGATGTTTTTAGCAACAAAAAATCAGAAAAGTTCTAAAGCAAGTTATTCATTTGTGGAGTGATTTTGCAATGTGCCAGTCTAGTTTCTTAGTTTTAACAAAGGTACTGTAATTATTACAACAGGGAAATTAGGTGAGGAATATACAGGAACAATCTGTATCATCTCTGTACAACAGTCTACTAAATCGAAAATTACTCCAAAATAGTTTAAGTTGCCTCGTTAACTAAGTCTATACTAACTCCCAACATAAATATTTAAAAAGCTGAACAGTTTACAAAAAGATCTTAGAGGAAAAAAAGCCATAAGGAACTAATAGACAGCTTTTATTCTCAGTTTTTTATATACACTCATTTCAAACAATCTTGACTAAAGTGGGATAAGGGGGAGTTGTTGACATTTTTTGCATTTTAAAGCACTTTTCAAAAGGCCTTTCCAGGCCATGTGGGTGGGTGATTATGCAAATTCCAGGTGCTTTGGCCTGTTCATCCCAACCTATGCCTGCTGAGACCTCAGTTTAACTGCCGCAGTACTGCTACATTATACCCAGAAAGACACTGGTACAGAAATTCAATGTCTACACTTATTAAAAATTACCACAATTGTTCCCTGTACATGTAAGGACCTTACATATACTCTCACTATCCCTAAATCAGACAATCATTTTCCTGAACCATAACAACCAAGAAATCCCAGTGCCACAGCCAAGAGCACCAATGTCGTGATAACTAGATGAAGTAAAAGGGAAAAGCAAAGCAAGAGATGAGTTTTTAAAAGATGGTATTTCCACATTACACATTTGGGTTTGGAGTAATGGTAACTTGTTATGAACTGTTAAAGTCAAAAATATAGAGAGAAACAAATCTCTAAGTAAAAAAGGTTTTATTTGGGAAGAATATATAAGTAGGATTACAATCCAGGACATACATACATACATAATAGGGTGGCCTCCAGTGTGTCCAAACAAGGTTGGGAGTTTTATTAGAAAAATAAACATGACCTAGTTTTGAAAGAAAACTCACTGGAACTACTAAAGCTTTCGGGAGCTGGTAAGCTCTGATTGGTGAGTGAAGACGGTTGGTAAAACCAGACTTAGAGTCACAAGAGTTCATCTCAACAGCTAGTAGGTAAAACTGGATTTAAGGTTACAGCACGTCATTGGGGCAGCTGGCTTGCAATATAATCCCTGGGCAAGCGCTTTGTGCCCCAAGCACTTTTTTACCATAACCCTTGGTCCACTGACTCTAAATTTAGTTGAGTATGACAAGATAACTCCAATTCATATAATCAGTTTTCACAGAATGAAAGTAGACTGTTGGTGTCCCTGCTGCAAGAAGCCTATATGAAGAGTTTGCCTGTTTTCCCTAATACTATTATTTTCTGCTCCCAGTGTTTCAAACCTAAAAAATGTACCGTACTCATTATCCAGCAGATTCAGGTAGCCTTGTTCCAATACAAGCACCACTGATGTTCATCCCTTCCCATCATTAAAGTTTCTTAAATTATAAGCTTTACATACCAAACACAAGAAAAATTGAAAAATCCATAAGGTGACCATCTAACACCAAAACTATTTATGTATTTGGTATTCATATTTTTTTCATTAAAAAACAAACAAACAAACAAAAAAAACAGGGTTTCACTCTGTGGCCTAGGTTGGAATGCTGTGGCACAATCACAGCTCACCAAGGCCTCGACCTCCCAGGTTCAAACAATTCTCTGACCTCAGCCTCCTGAGTAGCAACCATGGCAGCCGCCATGCCTGGCTAATTTGTTGTTGTTGTTGTTCCTGTTTTGGTAGAGACAGGTCTCACTGTGTTGCCCATGCTGGTCTCAAACTCCTGAACTCAAGCAATCCTCCCACTTCTGCCTCCCAAAGAGTTGCAATTATAGGCATGAGCCACCACACCTGGCTATTTTCCTCTTTTATCAAAAACAGCATATTTAACATACTACTACGTAGAATCACTCACAAACACACAACTTATTATGAATATCTATATCAGGTTTAATGCTACATGACAATCCACTGCATAGGTGCTTTTTTTTTTTTTTTTTTCTGTCGCCCAGGCTGGAGTGCAGTGGCACGATCTCGGCTCACTGCAACCTCCGCCTCCCAGGTTCAAGTGATTCTCCTGCCTCAGCCTCCTGAGCAGCTAGGATCCACAGGCACATGCCACCACACCCAGCTAATTTTTGTATTTTTAGTAGACACCAGGTTTCACGACGTTGGTCAGGCTGGTCTTGAACTCCTGACCTCATGATCTGCCCACCTCAGCCTCCCGAAGCGCTGGGATTACAGGTGTGAGCCACCAAGCCCAGCCTTACTTTTGAAGACAGAGTTTCACTGTGTTGGCCAGGCTGGAGTGCAGTGGCAAAATCAGCACTTACAGTTGCCTCCCAGGCTCAAGCAATCCTCCCACCTCATGCACTCCACCCCCCCGCCCACCAATTTACCCCAATAGCTGGAAATACAGGCGCACAACACCATACCTGGTTAATGTTTTGTTCTCAATATAAACAAGGTTCCACCATGTTACCCAGGTTGGTATTGAACTCCTGAGCTTAAGCAATTCCTCCACCTTGGCCTCCCAAAGCGCTAGGATTAGAGGTGTAAACCACAGTGCCCGGCCTATATCTTTCTTACTCTACAAATTTTTATTACTACAAAAACACTGCCAGAGATCCTTTTTTTTTTTTTTTTGAGACGAAGTCTCCTTCTGTTACCTTGCAGTGGCGTGCTCTCAGCTCACTGCGACCTCCGCCTCTTAGATTCGAACAATTCTCGTGCTTGGGACTACAGGCATGCCACCACGCCCTGCTAATTTTTGGTTTCGGTAGAGACAGGGTCTCATCATGTTGGTCAGGCTGGTCTTGAACTTCTGACCTTGAGTGATCTGCCCACCTTGGCCGCCCAAAGTGCTGGGATTACAGGTGTGCACCACTGCGGCAGGCTGAGGTCCATTCTTATACCCGAATCAGAACACACATCAAAGATAGCTTTTTTTTGTTTGTTTGTTTTTTTTGAGACACAGCCTTGTTCTGCTGCTCTGGCTAGAGTGCAATGGTGTGATCTCGGCTCAATGCAACCTCCGCCTCCCAGATTCAAGGGATTCTCTGCAACCTCCACCTCCCAGGTTCAAGCGATTCTTCCCGCCTCAGCCTCCCCAGTAGCTGAGATTACAGGTGTTCGCCACGATGCCCGGCTAATTTTTACTATTTCTAATACAGATGAGGTTTCATCATGTTATTCAAGCTGGTCTTGAACTCCTGACCTCAAATGACCCTCCTGCCTTGCCCTCCCAAAGTGCTGGGATTACAGGCATGAACCACCATGCACGGCCAAAGATAGATTTCTTTTTTTTTTGAGACTGAGTTTCACTCTTATTGCCCAGGCTGGAGTGCAGTGGCACAATCTCGACTCACTGCAACCTCTACCTGCCTGGTTGAAGCAATTCTAGTATCTCAGCCTTCCAAGTAGCTGGGATTACAGGCACATGCCACAGTGCCCAGCTAATTTTTGTATTTTCAGTAGAGACAGGGTTTCATCATGTTGGTCAGGCTGGTCTCGAACTCCTGACCTCAGGTGATCCGCTCGCCTCGGCCTCCCAAAGGGCTGGGATTACAGGTATGAGCCACCACGTCCGGCCCCAATGACAGCTTTCTAAGAATGAATACAACGAAGTAAAACTACAGGGTCAAATAAATGTCTACCAGTGTTAAAAGGAGTTTAAAATCATCTCCACAAAAATGCTCTGCACAAAGGCTGTAAAGATATATACTCAATGAGCCGTAAATAAGAGAACCTGCCTCCTCAAAACCTTTCCCAAAATGGGCATAATGAACTTTTTTAAAAAGCTAATTTAATTACTTAAAATGGCCTATATTTGGTGTAATTTTTATTTCTTAGCTCACTATTAAGACTACAAAATCTCATTTCTACCAAAAAAAAAAAAAAAAAAAAACAGAAAAATTAGCCAAGTGTGGTGGTAAGTGCCTGTAGTCCCAGCTATCCCAGAGGCTAAGGTGGGAGGATCACCTTAGTCCAATGAGGTCAAGGTTGCAGTGAACCAAGATGGCGCCACTGTATTCCAGCCTGTGTGACAGAACAACTTGGTCACCAAAAAAAGGGGAAAAAAGGAAACTTTAAGGCTGGATACGGTGACTCATACCTATAATCCCAGCACTCTGGGAGGCTGAGACAGGAGGAGACCAGCCTGGGCAACATAGTGAGACCCCCATCTCTACAAAAAATTTAAAAATCAGACACTTCTTGCATCACCTTTTTCTTAAATCCCACTGAAAACAACAGACGGGCATGGTAGCTCAGGCCTGTAATCCCAGCACTTTGGGAGGCCGAGGCAGGCGGATCACTTGAGGTCAGGAGTTCAAGACCAGCCTGGCCAACATGGTGAAACCCCATCTATACTAAAAATACAAAATTAGCCGGGCGTGGTGGCATGACCCTGAAATCCTAGCTACTCAGGAGGCTGAGGCACAAGAATCAAGTCTCAGCTACCTGGAAGGCTGAGGTGCGAGAATCGCTTGAACCTGGAAGGCAGAGGGTGCAGTGAGCCCAGATCGTGCCATTGCACTCAAGCCTGGAAGCCAGGGCAAGACCTTGTCTCAAAAAAAAAAAAAAAAAAAAAATCTGATAAAAGAATAACATATCTCTAAGTTTTCCTATTTCTTCTTTAAATTACAGAACTCAAGAAATAATTATTTAAAGAATACGAAATATGAAAATGGAGTCTAAACTACAAGGAATATAAAACTTAGCAATTAATGCCTCAAGGATAACAGAATACAACTGGGCAAATTTTTTTCCTGTAAAAAGGAAATAAAAGGAAAAAGAAATGAAGAGAAAAATAGGAACGGGAGAAAAGAAAGCAAAGTGTCAAACACTGAAGATAGGCAAAAGACACCCAACTTAAAGCTATGGACAATAAGCTGCCAAATAATAAAACTACAGTATAGATCCTTAAAACTAAAATTTAAGAAAAATGTCTGGAAAACAAACCAAAAAATGTGTAAATATGTCAATGAAAATACATTGTATTTGAGAATATCAATCCCTGACTAGTCAGTCCACACTAAGACATTCTTCAGTTTAAGAACTGGACTCTGGCCAGGTGTGGTGGCTCACGCCTGTAATCCCAGCACTCTGGGAGGCTGAGGTGGGCAGATCACTTGAGGTCAGGAGTTCAAGACCAGCCTGGCCACCACAGTGAAACCCCATCTCTACTAAAAATACAAAAAAATTAGCTGGGCATGGTGGCGTGCACCTGTAATCCCAGCTACTTGGGAAGCCAAAGCAGGAGAATCGCTTGAACCCGGAAGGCAGAGGTTGCAGTCAGATGAGATCACACCATTGCACTCCAGCCTGGGAGACAGGGTGAGACTCATCCAAAAACGAAAAAAAAAAAAGAAGAACTGGACTCTAAAAGAACAAGCATCCACAGGACAACTAGGCAGAAATGGCAAGAGACCCAGAAGAGAATGAAATTAGAGTAAAAACAAACTTGTCAAGAGCAATGCTTTGTGCAAGAAAAAAACAAGATAGGCACCACAGCTCACACCTGTAATACCAGCACTTCGGAAGGCTGAGGCAGGCAGGGTGCTTGAGCTCAGACATTTGAGACCAGCCTGTACAACACAGCAAAATCCGTCTTTACAAAAAAATACAGAAACTAACTAGTACAGTGGCATGCACCTGTGGTCCCAGCTACTCAAAAGGCTGAAGTAGGAGGATTATCTGAGCCCAGGAGGTCAAGGGAGCGTGACCGTGCCACTGCACTCCAGTCTGGGTGACAAAGTGAGACCTTGTCCCAAAAAACAACAAAAAAAAAGATACATAAAGAAAATGTGGGCCTAGCACTTAGAGCCAACAAAACTGATGTTCTACGCAAGTATAAAAGGTATAAATTGTGAACAACACCAAAGAACAGAAGGAATATTGTTCTCGTAATCCTTTCCAGAGGAATCAACAAAACCAATGGGTTCAGACAATCAAAATGACTAGAGAAACTGACTTAAGTATTGACAGTGACTACTAAACATATTATTATTGTAGAACTAATACTAAATGACTAAAGGGGAAGCATATACTATATAATGAGTACCTAAACAACGTAGACAGAGTACAACTGTTTTGCTGTTGATATATATAAAGGCTAAATTTTGTTGTTGATTTTGTACCCTGCAACTTCACTAGATTCATTTCTCAGTTCTAACAGGTGTTTGGTGGAGTGTTTAGGTTTTTCTAAATACAATATGTCATCTATAAATAAGAATATAATGTGACTTCTTCCTTTGCAATCTAAACCCCTTTAATTCCTTCTCTTGCCTATTTGCTCTGGCTAGAACTTCTAGTACTCTGCTGAAGTGAGGCCAGGTGCAGTGACTCATGCCTATAATCCCAGTACTTTGGGAGACTGAGGCAGGCAGATCCCTTGAGCCTAAGAGTTTGAAACCAGCCCTGTGGGTAACTTGGTGAGAGGCTGTCTCTACAAAAAATAAAACATGAGCCAGGTATGGTAGTGCACACCAGTAGTACCAGCTACCCGAGAGGCTGAGACAGGAGGATCTCTTGAGCTTAGGAGGTCGAGGCTACAGTGAGCCACGGTCACATCATTACATTCCAGCCTGGGAGACCCTGTCTCAAAAAAAAAAATAGCCTTCATTATTTTGAGGTATGTTCCTTCCACACTCAAGTTGTTGATAATCTTTACCACAAACGGATGTTGAATTTTTTCACATACATTTTTCAATGTTTACTGAAATGATCATATGTTTTTTTGTCCTTGTTTTTCTTTTTTTTTTTTTTGAGACGGAGTCTAGCTCTGTCACCCAGGCTGGAGTACAGTGGCATGATCTTGGCTCACTGTAAGCTCCGCCTCCCGTGTTCACGCCGTTCTCCTGCCTCAGCCTCCCGAGTAGCTGGGACTACAGGCGCCCAACACCACGCCCGGCTAATTTTTTAAATTTTTAGTACAGTCAGGGTTTCACCGTTTTAGCCAACATGGTCTCATCTCCTGACCTCGTGATCCGCATGCCTCGGCCTCCCAAAATGCTGGGGATTACAGGTGTGAGCCACTGCGCCTGGCCTGTCCTTGTTTTTCTTAATGAGATGCATCCTATTCATTGATTTGCATACGCTGAACCATCCTAGTGACACAATTATTTTAAAAGGAAGAGAGCCGGGGCCTGCGCGGTGGCTCACGCCTATAATCCCAGCACTTTGGGAGGCCGAGGCGGGCGGATCATGAGGTTAGGAGATCACGACCATCTGGCTAACACGTGAAACCCCTGTCTCTACTAAAAATACAAAAAATTAGCCAGGCGTGATGGCAGGCACCTGCAGTCCCAGCTACTCGGACGGCTGAGGCAGAAGAATGGTGTGAACCCGGGAGGCGGAGCTTGCAGTGAGCCGAGATCCTGCCACTGCACTCCAGCCTGGGCGACAGAGTCTCAAAAAAAAATTTTTAAATAAAAAGAAGAGGGCCAAGCGCGGTGGCTCATGCCTGTAATCCCAGGACTTTGGGAGGCCGAGGCGGGTGGATCACGAGGTCAAGAGTTCGAGGGCAGCCTGACCAACATGGTGAAACACCGTCTCTACTAAAAATACAAAAATTAGCCAGGCATGGTGGCACGCGCCTATAATCCCAGCCACTCAGGAGGCTGAGGCAGGAGAATCACTTGAACCCGGAGGTGAGTTCAAAATAAAGCCCAAATGAACTGAACCAAAGTTCCCTCAAAAAAGGATGCAAAAAATATCTGATTAGATATTTGCTCTATCAGTTGATTTCAAGTCAACTGAAATACAGCTTGAATAAGGTTAAAATTTCTAAATTCAGAAAAGATACACAGGAAGAAAGACTGATACAGACCTTGTTCCTCCAGCAGGGAGAACATAAACATCTGTGTTTAGTGCATCAAATCCTGATGCCACTGATGATACTTTATAAAAACAAGCTAATATTTATGGAGGCCTCTGAAATAAAGGATCATCCCTAATTTCTCCATACCCAGAACTCTGGTAAATTTAAAAAACAGTATTGGGAGTGGGAGAGGGAGAGATTGGGGTAAGAATGGGGAAAATAAGGTGTTAGTATTAGTATTGCTAATCTTAGAACGTTCTATACACAAAAATGGGACACAAGGCAGGGCGCGGTGGCTCACTCCTATAATCCCAGCACTTTGGCATGCCAAGGCAGGTGGATCACAAGGTCAAGAGATCAAGACCATCTCGGGCAACATAGTAAAACCGCATCTCTACTAAAAATACAACATTAGCTGGGCATGGTGGCGCATGCCTATAGTCCCAGCTACTTGGGAGGCTGAGGCAAGAGAATCGCTTGAACCCGGGAGGTGAAGGTTGCAGTGAGCCGAGATCACGCCACTGCACTCCAGCCTGGCGACAGAGCAAGACTCATCTCAAAAAACAAAAATACAAATACAAATACAAAATTAGCCGGGCTGGGGATGGGGCATGCCTGTAATCCCAGTTACTAGGGAGGCTGAGGCAGGAAAACTGCTTGAACCCAAGAGGTGAAGGTTGCGGTGAGCCGAGATCACGCCATTGCACTCCAGCGTGGGCAACAAAAACAAGACTCTGTCTCAAAAAAAAAAAAAAAAAAAAAAAAAGTGGGACACAGAAAATGAGTAATTTTGGGATAATTTAATTCTACCACCTTCTGGTTCCCTTTGAACCAGGATTCTGTGTGGAAGCAATAAAAACATAACACAAAAGAAGTTAAAAACCCTGTCATCTACTGGGTGCAGTAGCTCAGGCGTATAATCTCAGTACTTTGGGAGGCTGAGGCAGACAGATCACCTGAGGTCAGGAGTTCCAGACCAGCCTGACCAACATGAGACCCCATCTCAAAAATGTAGTAAAATAAAAATGCAACAGAGATCATGTCTAGACTGCTAAGCGTAAGATATATACTATCTAACACCTTACAGAAAAGGTTAGGCAATCCTTTATGTAAAAAGGTGGCCAGGCGCAGTAGCTTCCGCCTATAATCCCAGCACTCTGGGAGGCCAAGGCAGGAGAATCACAAGGTCAAGAGATCGAGACCATCCTGGCCAACATGGTGAAATCCTATCTCTACTAAAAAAAAAAAAAACAAAAATTAGCTGAGCACAGTGGTGCGCGCCTGTAGTCCCAGCTACTTGGGAGGCTGAGGCAGGAGAATGGCTTGAACCCAGGAGGCGAAGATTGCAGTGAGCCAAGGTCCTGCCACTCCACTCCAGCCTGGCGACACAGCGAGACTCTGTCTCAAAAAAAAACAAAAGTTAACATTTAGGATAGCTGGGTGAATATATCGATCTCTATCATTCTTTGCAACTTTTTTACAACTCTTAGAATTATTCCAAAATAATTTTTCCCTAAAATATTGGTGGTTTTTTCTGAGACAATCTTGCTCTGTCACCTAGGCTGGAGCACAGTGGCACAAACTCGGCTCACTGCAACCTCTGCCTCCTGGGTTTAAGTGATTCTTGTGCCTCACCCTTCAAGTAGCTGGGATTACAGGTGCACACCACTACGGTCAGCTAATTTTTGTATTTTTAGTAGAGATGGGGTTTTGTAACGTTGACCAGGCTGGTCTCGAACTCCTGGCCTCAGGTGGTCCACCCGCCTCAGCCTCCCAAAGTGCTGGGATTACAGACGCAAGCCACCACACCCGGCCATAAAGGTTTTTTTCTTATAAATGTTTTTAAAAATATTTTTTATGGAGACAGGGTCTCACTATTTGACCCAGGATGGTCTTGAACTCCCAAGCTCAAATAATCCTCCCATCTCAGCCTCCCAAAGTGTTGAGATTACAGGTATGAGCCACCGTGTCCCGGTTCAAAATGTTTTTTATTAATTGGTAAGCCAATAGATTCAAGCACTTATGCTACCATATAGTATAAGAAGTTTGTAATTTTTGTAGAGACATATCTCACTATGTTACCCAGGCTGGTCTCGAACTCCTGGACTCAAGCGATCCTCCCACCTCAGCCTCCCAAAGTGCTGGGACTACTGGAATGAGCCACCATGCCCAGCAGGGAACAACCGCTTTATGTATGTAAATATTCCATGTAACACATGAAAAATAAATGACATATATTTCCTTTTTTTTTTTTGAGACAGAGTTTCGCTCTTGTTGCGCAGGCTGGAGTACAATGGTGCCATCTCTGCTCACCGCAACTTCTGCCTCCCGAGTTCAAGAGATTCTCCTGCCTCAGCCTCCCAAGTAGCTGGGATTATAGGCATGTGCCACCAGCCTCGGCTAATTTTGTTTGTTTAGCAGAGACGGAGTTTCTCCAACTTGGTCAGGCTGGTCTCAAACTCTTGACCTCAGGTGATCCACCTGCCTCAGCCTCCCAAAGTGCTGGGACTACAGGCATTAGCCACCACACCCAGCCGGAAATGATCTGTCTTTTCTAACAAGTTTTGTATTGGCCTGTTATTGTGATTTTAATATGGATTTCCCTAAGCCTAAAGAAGTAAAGGATCTTTTCATGTACTTGCACCACATATACCTTCCTGAGTGAAATTTCATTCAAATCTTTTGTCCTTTTTTGAGATAAGGGTCTTACTCTGTCACCCAGGCTGGAGTGCAATGGTACAATCACAGCTCACTGAAGCCTTGACCTCCTGGGGTCAAGCAATTGTTCAACCTCAGCCTCTCAAGCAGCTAGAACTAAAGGCTCCTGCCATCCCATTCACCAATTTTTTTTTAAATTTCTAGTAGAGACAAGGTCTCCCTATGTTTATGTTGCCCATGCTGGTCCTGAACTCCTGAGTTCAAGTAATCCTCCTGCCTCTCAGCCTCCCAAAGTGCTGAGATTACAGGCATGAGCCACCATGCTCCACTTTTTGTCCACTTTGTTAAATGTGCTATTTCCTTATTTCCTTATTTTTGTTTCAAAATTTTGTGACAAGTCCTTCATCAGATGCAAACATTTTCTCCTGATCGGTGGCTTGTCTTTCCATTCTCTGAACAATCTTTTGAAACCATAAGTTTTCAGTTTTCCTAAAGTCCAATTTATCCATTTGTTCTTTTATGGATCATGCCTTTGTTGCTACATCTAGGAAATCTTTGACTAAACCAATAGGATGAAGATTTTCTCCCATACTTTCTTGTATAAACTTTAAGCTTGGGGTTTTCAGTCCATGACCCGTTTTAGTTTTTGTTTTTATGAATGATTTGCATATTGGTATACAATAGTTCCCACACTATTTACTGAAAAGGCCATCCTTTCCCCTCTACATTGCCTCTGACTCTCAAAAATTGGTTGTCGACATATGAGTAGGTTTATTTCTGGACTCTCCATTTTATTTCACTGTCTACCTTTATACCAATTCAAAACACTAGACATGGCAACCAAGTGTTGGTGAGGATTTCACGCCAGCAGAACTGGAATTCTGCTGGCAGAAAAGCAAATGGTTCAACTACTTTGGAGAATAGTTTAGCTAGCTATTTATGTATTTATTTATTTATTTATTTATTAATTTATTGAGACAGGGTCTCATTCTGTCACCCAGGCTGAAACGGAGGGGTGCAACCTCTGCTTACTGCAACCTCCACCTCCCAGGGCTCAAGCAATCCTCCCATCTCAGCCTCCTGACTGGCTGGGACTACAGAGGCAGGCCACCACCTCTGGGGAATTTTTGTATAGGAAAGGTTTGGCTATGTTGTCTAGGCTTGTCTCAAACTCCTGGGCCCAAGCCATCTGGCCTCCCGCCTCAGCCT
>NW_012102121.1:1671790-1679116 GCF_000951045.1 Mandrillus leucophaeus
AAAAAAAAAAAAAAAAACAGCCAGGCACGGTGGTTCACACCTGTAATTCCAGCACTTTGGGAGGTCAAGGTGGGCAGATCACCTGAGGTCAGGAGTTTGAGACCAGCCTGGCCAACATGGAGAAATCCCGTCTCAACTAAAAATAGAAAAATAAACCGGTCATGATGGCAGATGCCTGTAATCCCAGCTACTCAGGAGGCTGAGGTGGGAGAATCACTTGAACCTGGGAGGTGGAGGCTGCAGTGAGCCCAAATCGCGCCACTGTACTCCAGCCTGGGTAACAAGGGCAGAAACTCTGCCTCAAAAAAAAAAAAAAGACAATAAACAAATTCTACACTCTAGTCAATGATATCCATTCTGAAGTGATTAAGAGTACCACTAATCAATTAATTTACTTTGAAAAGCATTAAAAAGTTAGATAAAATAATGGCTGGCTAAACATATGTGATAAAACAAACAAGAGCAAAAAGATAACAGAACGTATAGGTATTGACTGTACAACTCTCAATTTTTCTTCATGTGTGACCATTTTCATAATAAAGTATTGTGGGGAGGGATTTTGGCAGACAGAAAAGGAGTGGAGGAGGCAGCTTGGGATGGTAGATGTGTTAAACAGGAGCTACAACAAAGATTTTTTTTAAAGTAGAATTATGGACTAGTTGTGGACATCCACGCACTGCACAATAAGTATTATTATAAGAACATCCCTGGTTTCGAGACATTTCAGACAGAAACTACTTCATGCAGAAATGTCAGAGTGATAAACCAAAGTCAGGGAGTATGGCTGAAATCTTTGTGGAAAAAGTATGAAAAAGTAATGGCGGAGTGGGGGAACCAGGAACAAATAATGACTCTAAAGGCAAGAATATTTACACTTGAAAACTGCCTGAGAATAGCCAGTGCTTTGTAAACGTGCACGATTTACAAAATTAAAGAAACACTTACTGATCCGATTACAATATTAACAAAAAAGCACTGGATGAGTGAAAGAATCTCACCAAATATTTCAAGCAGAATAGTTATTAATAATAGCATTCTGCTGTAGGGAGCAGTCTGGGGCTTATGTATGTTTCTACATTATCATTCTGATACTGTTTCACCTATACAGTTCTAACTATAAAGTCACTATTCATCGCCATATGTAAGGTAAATGCCTATGACTGATTTATTCAGACTTAGCTTTTTCAGCTTAAGTATTACATGACACAAATACTCTGTATTTCTCTTCAGTAATATCTTTTTTATTCCTAAAAGGGCCTAGACAGACTACTTCTGAAAGCATAGCCGATACACATAATAGCCACTTAACAATAACAATATAGTAACACTAACGCTAGCATATTTATGAAAATAAATTTTAATGAGAACTTTAAGTATTTTTTACCTTTATAAAACACCCTGTCAAGAAAAAAATAATTTTCTTTGATAAACAATTCAATAAATATTTGATAAACAAAGAACCAAACATAAGAGTATAATAGGGAAGTTACCAGGCTGAGCTCTAGGAAGTGTCAAGAGGTCGGTACAGCTTGGGAAAAAAGAGGAAAAATCAGGGTCAACTGGTAATTCTTAAGTTAAACAAGGTCAGTGCACCCTCCCCTGCAATAAACATTAGTGACATACACCAGGTCACGTCTCAAGTTGAAAAATATCTTGCCAAGAAAAGTAGCATCACTACAGCTCTTCCTCTGGATCTCTTATCCATTCGCATGGCTTATTACGAATAAGCTGCTTTTACAGTGGAAAATGTGAAATTTTTCAAATGAATCCAAATTTTTTTTAATTAGATCTGTCACCCAGAAAAAAATTGTAAATAATAAAGTAGGATTATTTATGCCCACCACCAAAAATAAACATTAACAGCCTACTAGCCTGTTCTCATTAATGTTCAACAGTTTTGCTTTAATTTTACATATTTTTTCAGTTGATCAGGAAGCATACCTTTTCTAAGACATGTTATATCACAATTTTCAAATATTCTTACAATCACTTCATAATTGTGGAATGTTCATATAATTTTGTGGAATAGTCACATAAATTCACAAGAGAGTTGACATCTGAATACAATGTATATTCCACAATCTAATTAGCTAAAAAGGACATTACAGCTGGGCGCAGTAGCTCATGCTTGTAATCTCAGCACTTTGGGAGGTCAAGGAAGGAGGATCACCTAAGGTCAGGAGTTCGAGACCAGCCTGGCCAACATGGCAAAACCCCGTTTCTACTGAAAATATAAAAATTTGCCAGGCATGGTGGCGCACGCCTATAATCCCAGCTACTCGGGAGGCTAAGGCAGGACAATCGCTAGAACCCAGGAGGTGGAGGTTGTGGTGAGCTGAGATCGTACCACTGCACTACAGCCTGGACAACAAAGTGAAACTGTGTCTCAAAAAAAAAAAAAAGGCATTATAAGGACCATTGAAAAAATGTAAGTATGATCTGTAGATTTTGATTTTTTATCACTGTACTATAATTATGTAAAAAGATCCGTGTTTTTTAAAAAACACACTGAGGTATTAAGTGAAGAAAAACCTTATTCACAACTACTTGTCAAACGTTTCTGGGGATAAACTGTATGGAAAGAAAGAGAACAGGATAAATGAGATGTGATAGAAATGCTAACATCTAGGGAATCTGGGAAGAAGGGTATTCAGTAATTATTCATACTCCCATTGCAACTTTTCTGTAAGTCTCACAATTTTTTTTTTTTTTTTTTTTTGTAATTGAGGTTCGTAGTCAGGCCCAGTGGCTCACACCTGTAACGCTGGCAGTTTGGGAAGTTGAGGTGGGCGGATCACTTGAAGTCAGGAATTCAAGACTGACTAACCTGGCTAACATGGTGAAACCCCTTTCCACTAAAAATACAAAAATTAGCCAGGTGTGGTGGTGCACACCTGTAGTCCCAGCTACTCTGGAGGCTGAGGCAGGAGAATCACTTGAACCCAGGAGGCGCAGGTTGCAGTGAGCCAAGATCAAGCCACTGAACTGCAGCCTGGGCAACAGAGTAAGACTCCGTGTCAAAAAAAAAAAAAAAAAAAAATTGAGGTTAAAGGAGATTTAAGTAACTCATCTAGTTAGTAAGTAAGTGCTAGACCCAGGACAAAAATCTTGGTTTATATAGATTCAAAAGAACTCTCACGCAGTGGCTCATGCCTGTAATCCCAGAACTTTGGGAGGCAGAGTCGGCTGGATCACCTGAGGTCAGGAGTTCAAGACCAGCCTGACCAACATGGTGAAACATACAAAAAATTAACCAGGCGAGGTGGAGGCAGAGGTTGCAGTGAGCCGAGATCACACCATTGCACCACTCCAGCCTGGACAACAAGAGCAAAACTCCGTATCAAAAAAAAAAAAAAAAAAAAAGAACTCTCTTTAATCATGCAACGTGAATAGGTTATCTCAGAACACCTCTAACATTGGACATTTTAAATTGAGTAATTAACATCTTACTGGCAGGGCGTGGTAACTCACGCCTGTAATCCCAGCACTTTGGGAGGCCAGGGTGGGCGGATCACCTGAGGTCAGAAGTTTGAAACCAGCCTGGCCAACATAGCAAAACCCCATCTCTACTAAAAATACAAAAATTAGCCAGGCATGGTGATATGTGCCTGCAATCCCAGCTACTCCAGAGGCTGAGGCAGGAGAATCACTTGGACCCAGAAGGCAGAGGTTGCAATGAGCTGAGAACGCGCCACTGCACTCCAGCCTGGGCGACAGAGCAAGGCTCCATCTCAAAAAAAAAAAAAAGAAAGAAAAAAACATTACCAAATAAAGCCACTTTTTATTACTCCAATTTAAGATTACTTTCTTAGCAAATACTTCCCAGAATAGGATTAATGAAAAATAAACATGAATAATTTTCCTAATGCATACTACTGTTTAAAAGAAAAAAATTTAAAAGGGTCAGGTGCAGTGGCTCACACCTGTAATCCCAACACCTTGGGACGCCAAGGGGGACAGATCACTTGAGGTCAGGAGTTCAGTTCGAGACCAGCCTGGCCAACATGGTGAAACCTCATCTCTACTAAAAATGCAAAAAAAGTTAGTCAGGTATGGTGGCTCACGCCTGTAATCCCAGCTACTGGGGAGGCTAAAACAGGAAAATTGCTTGAACCCCAGAGGCGGAGGTTGCAATGAGCCAAGATCGAGTCACTGCACTCTTGACTGGGCTACAGGGCAAGACTCTGTAAATAAAAAAGTCAGGCACGGTGACTGACGCCTATAATCACAGCACCTTTGAAGGCTAAGAGGGCAGTCACTTGTGTTCAGGTGTTGGAGACCAGGTTGGGCAACACGGTAAAACCCTGTCTCTACTAAAACTACAAAAATTAACTGGGGGTGGTGGCAGGCGCATGTAATCCCAGCTACTTGGGAGGCTGAGGCAGGAGAATTGCTTGAACCCAGGAGGCGGAGGTTGCAGTGAGCCGAGATGGCACCACTGCGCTCCAGTCTGGGCGACAGAAGGGGACTCCATCTCAAAAAAACAAAAAAAAAATTAGGTAGGCATGATGTTGCCTGCCTGTAGTCCCAGCTACCTGGGAGGCTGAGGCAAGAGAATCACCTGAACCCGGGAAGGGGAGGTTGGAGTGAGCTGAGATTGGCCACTGCACTCCAGTCTGGTGATAGATTCCATCTCAAAAAAAAAAAGACCCATTCATTAAGCAAACTTTTTCCTAAGTAAATTCAACTATAAAAGGAGGACCTCGTCTAAAAATTTCAAATTTTTCCATCACTGGACTGGATCAGTTTGTTGAATAAATTCCTATCAGAGTAAGTGTATTTAGGATCAAGCACTGAGTAGAAGAGATATCTGTCCGTTAAACCATCAAACTATTACACTAACTTTATACTGAAAAATATAATGCAACAGTTAAATCTCCTCATTATGTCCCTTAACATCAACAGGGTACTTGGGTATAAACAAGTGATTATAATAAGCACTTATAATTAACTATCAAAGTATAGTCAAATCAATCTGCAAGTAAGATAAACTGGATATAGTTTACTCACTTGTATATTGCCTGTGAAAAACGGTTTGCCATTCTAGTCAATAACATGTATATAATGCTTAATTTTGCACCAGGTACTGTGCTTAGCACTTATCTCACTTCGCTTAAAATAATAATATAACCAAATTGAGAAGGGGCGAGTATTTAACGTTAAAAATTTTATTCAAATGTATCTTTGTTTTTCTGAGACAAAGTCTCGCTCTGTCGCCCAGGCTGGAATGCAGTGGCATGATCTTAGCTCACTGCAACCTCCACCTCCCGGATTCAAGCAATTCTCCCTGCCTCAGCCTCTCAAGTAGCTAGCATTACAGGCACCTACTACCATGCCTGGCTAATTTTTGTATTTTTTTTTTTTTTTTTAGTAGAGACAGGGTTTCACCATGTTGGTCAGTCTGGTCTTGAACTCCTGATCTCAGGTGATCTGTCCACCTCAGCCTCCCAAAGTAATGGAATTACAGGCATGAGCTACTGTGCCCGGCCTCAAATGGATCTTGATCATTAAAAGCCATTCTGAGATCCAAGCATTCTTCCTTGTGCTTTAAAGAAAAGGCAGATTTTTGTTTTTTTGTTGAGCCAAGGTCTCACTCTGTCACCTAGGCTGGAGCGCAGTAGCACCATCATAAGTGATCCTCCCACCTCAGCCACCTAAGTACCTGTGACTACAAATGGAAGCCATCATGCCCAGCTAATTTTTAAACTTTTTGTAGAGACAAGGTCCTCACTATGCTGCCCAGGCTGCTCTTAATTCCTATGCTCAAGCAATCCTTTTGCCTCAGCCTCCCAAAGTGTTGAGATTACAGACACGAGCCACTATGCCCAGCAAAGGCAGCTTTTTAAAGTCTATTGTAATTCAGGTATTTTACCATTTCAGACTATTAGTTCTCCATGTACCTTGGATTTTCATATTTCATTCCAAGGACACACTTAAGAGAAGGGAGAAAAGGGAGAAGAGATGGTGATGAAACAGCAAGGAAGGAGGAGGAAGGGAAGCAGAGGAAGGTGAAAAGGGAGAGGAGGAGGAGGAGAAGGGAGAGGAGGAGAAGGGGGAGGAGGAGGAGAAGGGAGAGGAGGAGGAGGGAGAGGAGGAGGAGAAGGGAGAGGAGGAGGAGGAGGCGGCGGCGGCGGCGGCGGCGGCGACGGCAGCGGCAGTGGTGGCAGTGGCAGCCTAATAGCTAAGAGGTACCTGGAAAAGGTTAGCATTAAAGAGTTCTCATGGAACACCATCCAACTGTACCTGAATCAAGTACAATACCTCTTTCCTTACTATTCTTCATTACTTAGTTTTTATTTTTTATTTATTTTTTTATTTTTTTTTGGGACGGAATCTTGCTTTGTCGCCCAGGCTGGAGGGCAGTGGCGTGATCTCAGCTCACTGCAACCTCTGCTTCCTGGGTTCAAGCAATTCTCCTGTCTTAGCCTCCCAAGAAGCTAGAATTACAGGTGCACACTACCACGCCCAGCTAATTTTTGTATTTTCTTAGTAGAGGCGGGGTTTCACAATGTTGGCCAGGCTGGTCTCAAACTCCTGACCTCAAGTGATCCACCCATCTCGGCCTCCCAAAGTGCTGGGATTACAGGCGTGAGCCACCACACCCGGCCATTACCCACTTTTTAAATACAGGGTCCAAAATCCTAAAGTTTCCTACAAAAGAAAACATTAAATCATATGTTCTCCCTTAATTTCCTTAATTCTAAACAAGGCAAACAAGAGTTCCACAAAAACTTACCTGTACCACCTGTTTCTGTGGTTGCGTTGATTGTGCTGCTGAAATCTGTGTTTTTTCACGAGCACCTCGACAATGGTCACTGCTCACTGAAGTCATCATATACAGTATATACAAAATAATGTATGTACAAAATAGAAAATCTGCAAGAAAGTAGGGATGGTAAGCAAAACAATCATAGTAAAAGACAAGCAGGTACTTCAGAGAAAACAAGGACACTTACAATAAAAGATAAAAGCTCTCTGGAATACAAATTCTCAAGAAGCAGCCCGAGGATTGTACATTTTGCTGGTATGTGTTAAACCAATTCGACTAATGCAATCTAAAAATCTATGTTTATGAGCTTAGCAATTCTAAACAAAAATCTCAAGTACCACCAATTTAAACCAGCAACTATTTTATCACTATATGTAGTCACTGTACATGTAGTGCTATCTGCCTCTTACTACTTGCAGTTGGTATTTGAACCCCAAAACAACATTGCATTTAGCCAAGATTTTACCTGCCAATATTTACCCAATTTAAAATGTGTCAAGAAACAAGCTATGCCTAAAAGCAAAAGTCACCCGTAAATAATAAATCTTTTTTTTTTT
>NW_012102121.1:1679316-1695193 GCF_000951045.1 Mandrillus leucophaeus
TCTCGGCCTCCCAAAGTGCTGGGATTACAGGCTTGAGCCACCGCCACCGTGCCCAGCCAATAATAAATCTTAAAGAAACAACTGTGTGGCCGGATGCAGTGGCTCATGCCTGTAATCCCAGCACTTCTGGCAGATCATGAGATCAGGAGATCGAGACTATCCCAGCTAACACGGTGAAACTCCGTCTCTACTAAAACTACAAAAGAATTAGCCGGGCATGGTGGTGGGCACCTGTAGTCCCAGCTACTCGGGAAGCTGAGGCAGGAGAATTGCTTGAACCTGGGAGGCGGAGGTTGCAGTGAGCCCACTGCACTCCAGCTTGGGTGACAGAGGGAGACTCCATTTCAAAAAAAACAAAAAAACAAAAAAAAACAAAAACACTAAGAGATAAATACACACTTTAGTCTAGGCCTACACAGGGTCAAGATCATAAATATCACTGTCTTCCATCTCGACATCTGTCCCACTGGAAGGTCTTAAGTGCCATAACACACACGGAGCTATCATCTCCTATGATAACAATGCAGAGCCAATGATTTTTTTTGAGACAGAGACTCACTCCATCAACCCAGGCTGGAGTGCAATGAATAGGGTGATCTCAGCTCACTGCAAGTTCTGCCTTCTGGGTTCAAGGAATTCTCCTGTCTCAGCCTCCTGAGTAGCTGGGACCAGAGGCACGCGCCACCATACCCGGCTAATTTTTGGTATTTTTAGTAGAGATGGGGTTTGGCCATGTTGGTCAGGCTGGTCTCAAATTTGCGGCCTCAGGTGATCCATCAGCCTCGGCCTCCCAAAGTACTGAGATTACAGGCATGTGCCACCGTGCTGGCACAGAGCCGATGATTTTAACAATACATGGAATTCTGTTTTCTAGAACAGTCAGTTTTAGACACCCAAAAGCAAGCATTCCCATGATATGGAAAGATATTCCACTATTTGTAAATCTTATACATTTCAGGTTAATAAAATGACATAACATTTCTACGTTATTTTGGATCTGTGCATCATAAAATTAAAATAGAGAAGACTAACCACAAATCATCATACTAATTCAAGTACCAAAGAAAATTGTGTCCCTGAAACCTATTTCAGCCAGAAAGGGTAGGACAAGCATTTTTCTGTGTTAGCCGCACTAATATTAACTTATTTTCTTAATAGCTTCATTAACTGGCTTGCTAGATAAGGGCCACAGACATATTATAGTACTGCCTTTTACATTATAATAACAACCAATTAACTAGAACGTCTCACAGGTTCAATACACTGGTTTAAAACTTTTTACTGCATTTGAATCTGTCTTTCCAGTTAGTATGAATACACATTTTGCATCCTTTTTCAGTTTAACATCTTTATAATTTTGTTGGTTTGGGTTTATCATTTTGGTTGTATTATAGAGAACAAGGTTAATTGTTTTGCCATGATTCCATTTATTTTTAGAGCATTCTCTCAGAAATGAATAAATGCATACAAATACACTGTTTTAAAACTGTGATGCATTTAAACAAATCTAAGGCATATCTGTATTTGAGAAAGAATCCATTTGATTTTTTTTTTTTTTTTTTTTTTTGAGATGGAGGCTCGCTCCGTCACCCAGGCTGGAGTGCAGTGGTGCAATCTTGGCTCACTACAACCTCTACCTCCTGGGTTCAGACGATTCTCCTGTCTCAGCCTCTTGAGCAGCTGGGACTACAGATGCCTGCCACCACGCTTGGCTAATTTTTGTATTTTTAGTAGAGATGGGGTCTCAACTTGTTGGTGAGGCTGGTTTCGAACTCCGGACCTCGGGTGATCCACCCGCCTCAACGTCCCAAAGTGCTATAATCACACAAGCCACTGTGCCCGGTCCCATTTGATTATTTTTAAAATCACCTTCAGGCCAGGCACGGTGGCTCATGCCTGTAATTCCAACACTTTGGGAAGCTGAGGCAGGTAGATCACCTGATAACAGGAGTTCAAGACCAGCCTGGCCAACATGGTGAAACCCTACCTGTACTAAAAATGCAAAAACTAGCCAGGCATGGTGGCATACCTCTGTAATCCCAACTACTTAGGAGGCTGAGATGGGAGAATCGCTTGAAGCCAGGAGGAGGAGGTTACAGTAAGCCAAGATTGCATCACTGTACTCCAGCCTGGGCAACAAGAGCGAGACACCATCTAAAAAAATGCAAATAATCACCTTCAGCACTAATACTCTAATTCCATCTTAAGTATCTAAAGTGAAGCATCCAAGCGGGGCAAGGTCGCATGCACCTGTAGTCCCAGCTACTCAGGAGGCTGAGGCAGGAAGATCACTGAACCCACAGTTCAAGTCCAGACTAGGCAACACAGCAAGACCCTTTCTTTTTTTTTTTTTTTTTTTTTAAACAGAGTCTTGCCCTGTTGCCCAGGCTGGAGTGCAGTGGCACAATCTCGGCACAGCAACTTCTGCCTCCCAGGTTCAAGTGATTCTCCCGCTTCAGCCTCCCAAGTAGCTGGGACTATAACCACCGCACCCAGCTAATTTTTTTGTATTTTTAGTAGAGATGGGGTTTCACCATGTTGGCCAGGCTGGTCTTGAACTCCTCACCTCAAGTGATCCACCAGCCTCAGCCTCCAAAGTGCTAGGATTACAGGCGTGAGCCATCATGCCCAGCCACCTATTTCGTTAAATAAATACATTTTAAGAAAAGAATAAAACAGAATTAAGCATCTAATCAAAAGTTAACTGGTTGAGTGGTGTTCCTAACACAAAACCTTTTTAAGAAGTCAGTAGTTTACTCATAGATTTCCAGTTCCGTTGATTGGATTATCTGATCTTTTTCTCACTGTTTATTCTTCAGTGACCCCATTTATGAAAATAATGGGCTGGCAGCAGTGGCTCACGCCTATAATTCCAGCATTTTGGGAGGCCGAGGCGGGTGGATCATGAGGTCAGGAGATCGTGACCATCCTGGCTAATACGGTGAAACCCTGTCTCTACCAAAAATACAAAAAATTAGCCAAGCATGGTGGCACGCATCTGTAACCCCAGCTACTTGGGAGGCTGAGACAGAGGAATCGCTTGAACCCAGGAGGCGGAGGTTGCAGTGAGCTGAGATTGGCCACTCCACTCCACTCCATTCCAGGGAGACAGAGCGAGACTCCGTCTCAAAAAAATAAATAAATAAATAAAATAATCTAGGTGAAATAACAAAATGAGACTTTCTCCGTACAGAAGTGCCATCTGGTGATCAAAATCTGCATGTACAGAAGGAATATACTTAATCCATATTCAGTGGACATTAATTTTTTGATTTACAGAAAAATGACTTTTAATCTTTATAGCCTATTATAACCAAACATTTTGATATAATGCACATGAATCTTCACTTGTCGAGGAAGAAAACTGTAACTCTTTATTGTAACTCAAACTATTAAAATTTTACTGGTCCATGTTCACAGATCAACATTAAGACTATATCTCCTTCCAATCATCAATTCTTAACATAAAATATTCCATAATGAATATGTAATTAAGCTATAAATAATTACCCCGCTTGCATGGCTAACCCAGAATAGTTGCTTTGTGAAACATAAAAACTGCATGGCTTACTTTATTGTTTAGAAAAAGTTTTTCTCTTAATTAAGGTTTACTGCTCTGGGTTATATATCCATAAATTGTTACTACAAATACTTCTATCTTAAAAATAGCAAATGCCGGCCAGACGCAGTGGCTCGTGCCTGTAATCCCAGTACTTTGGAGGCCGAGGCAGGCGGATCATGAGGTCAGGAGATCGAGACTATCCTGGCTAATAAGGTGCAACCCCGTCTCTATTAAAAATACAAAAATTAGCCGGGCATGGTGGCACGAGCCTGTAGTCCCAGCTACCTGGGAGGCTGAGGCAGGAGAATCACTTGAACCTGGGAGGCGGAGTTTGCAGTGAGCCAAGATGGCACCACTGCACTCCAGTCTACATGACAGAGCGAGGCTCCATCTCAAAAAAAAAAAAAAAAAAAAAAAATAGCAAATACAAGGATGAGTGTGGTGGCGCATGCCTGTAATCCCAGCATTTTGAGAGGCCAAGGCGGCTGGATCACCTGAGGTCAGGAGTTCAAGACCAGCCTGACCAATGTGGAGAAACCACATCTCTACTAAAAATACAAAATTAGCCAGGCGTGGGGGCACATGCCTGTAATCCCAGCTACTCAGGAAGCCAAGGCAGGGGAATCGCTTGAACCCAGGAGGCGGAGGTTGCGGTGAGCCGAGATCGTGCCATTGCACTCCGGCCTGGGCAACAAGAGCAAAACTCCGTCTCAAAAAAAGAAAAAAAAAATAGCAAATACATTCTTTCAAAAATAAAAATAATTATAAGGGTCTCAGCTCATCCAAGAATGCATGCTTAAATAAATTCAGATTAACTTCTCTTCTGTCAATTGTGCCTCTCCACACTATCACTGAAATGTTATAATAGCTAATTCCCTATTCATAAAAAACTTATTAAAAATGTCCAGCAAAAAAATGTCCAGAGATGAAACAGGTTTCGCGGAACAATCACAGGCAATGGGGGATGTGACTGAAATCTTCTGGAAAAAACAGGACTCAGAAAATATAACTTTAACAGAATGCATAATTCAACAGACAAATTTTCTCATATTAATTTTACATAAAACTTCTGATAAGGCCAGGCGCAGTGGCTAACGCTTGTAATCTCAGCACTTTGGGAGGCTGAAGCGGGTGGATCACTTGAGGTCAGGAGTTCAAGACCATCCTGGCAAACATGGTGAAACCCTGTCTCTACTAAAGCTACAAAAATTAGCTGGGTGTGGTGGCATGCACCTGTAATTCCAGCTACTCGGGAGGCTAAGGCAGAAGAATCACTTGAACCCAAGAGGTGGAGGTTGCAGTGAACCGAGATCACACCATTACACTACAGTCTGGGCGACACAGCAAGACACCGTCTCCAAAAGAAAAAAAAACTTCTCATAATTGTGAATCCATTAAAACAAGGTAAAAGCACAACTTACCAAAATATTCTTCAAGACCCTTAAAAATTGTTACCACCACTGAACTGTAAAAATGACTAAGACATGGAAACTAGACTGTAAAAATCAACACCTTCAACTAACATACTGTCATGAGGAAATTCTATGTCCTCCTTCTCTGGGAAACGGAGCTGTGTGTAGTAAATAGGAATGCTTCTACAAGTACCCAGTTGCCAGACCATAGGAATTCAGTGTACACTTGCGTTCCATCATCTATCACTTTCCACTCCTAAGAGTTCTACTACACTGGAACAGGTTCCAAGAGAATTCTCAGAATAGAAACAGACAAGAGCAAAAGATTCTAAAAATAATCCAGTAGAAACTCAAATATACATATCTCAAGTTCCTGAGGGGCAGGAAGCACCAGGTTTACTTCAATCTATCCAATCAAATTTTGAAACCCATATTTATCTCATCTCAAAGTGAATTTAAAATGTGACAGATTTTAACACAGGCAAAGAACTGCTGCTATATTTTTAACTTCTTTAGAAACAAAATCAGCAAAATACAATATACAGCTTCCTATTAACAGATTAAAGTGAAAAAATTGTCTACATGTAATGAGTAAAGAAAGTCTCCGGCCAAATAAAGCAACCTGATTAAATTACAAAGATATTCTCTATAGAAGAAATATTTTTGGAAAAAAGTTTTAATTGCCTAAAAAGTTTTGTTTCCATTTTTGTTTTCTTTTTCGTAGAGACAGGGTTTTCCCATATTTGCCTGGGCTGGTCTCAAACTCCTGGGCTCAAGTGATCCTCCCACCTTGGCCTCCCAAAGTACTGGGATTACAGGCATGAGCTACCACGCCCCGCCTAACTGCTATTTTTTTCAAGGACTGTTTTTGAAGATACCTCAGTGAAACAGCTGCATTTTCAAGTGATCTCAGTTTAGACTTAACTGAAAATGGTTGACTTAACAACCACCTGCATTTCTGTTAAAGCTTACATGAGCACAAATTTATTTAACTTTAAGCCATACAAAAAACACTGTCAGGTAAAACTTTTCTAAAAACCATGTAATATAGCCTAAATGAAAAGCAAGGATACATTTTATCATTCTGAAAAGTTACAGAACACCTGCTGACAACATACTGAGAAGAGGGAAGATTTCAACAGCCATTTAATAAAATTCTGAGCAGATAATTAAACCCCAAACTACATACATACACTGCATGTATTCAAGACAGCATCACGAAGCATTGATTGGAAGATAGTTCTAAAACCAGGATGTTGACACACTTGTGCAAAGTATCCCAGCTAACACATCAAATAAATTTATGTTTCAGGAACAGAAAAGGTAATGTTTTTTTCAAACCAAATATAATTCAGATGACATGAATTACATACTGGGCTAAGGGTTCAACCACTAAAAACAGGATACACAATTTATGTTGAAGAAGCAAGTCTTCATCAAGAATGTCCAGAGATGCTGTTCAATGAGTCATGAGACCAGTGATGCAGGGCCTATCTTAGACTGGCAAGGATGGGTCCAAGGTTCTTCATCTATATATGTCCACTCACTCCCGAAGTCTAAAACCAATGGTAATGATAATACTCGCAGAAAGCACACACCATTTACTATGTGCCAGACACCATTCTAAGCACTTTATATGTATAGTATTAAGTCACTAATCTTTCCAACACTCTAGAGTACACATCACTTTACTCCCATTTTACAGAGGAGAAACTAAGATACACAGAGAATCACAGCTAGTAAGTGGTGAAGGCAGTATTCGAACCCAGGACATTTGGCTCTACAGTGTGTGCACTTATCTACTATGCTATGTTGCAAGGTTAACTGTTCAGTCACAGATAAGTAATAGTCCCCAATTCAGCTTCCTCTTCTATACAACAGCGTAACTATTGCTGGCATCACCTGCAAAGCTTGTCCCTGATGACAAAGATCTGGTCTAAACCAGATCTCACCTAGCTTCTCAATCTTTCAGATACCCATACATTCTATATTGGTATGTTTCTGTGACCACTACTGTTTTACTATTTTTGTTTAATTTCTAATCTGTGTTCCTGCTTTTTCTACTAAGAAAATAGTCAATATTCTCAACCTTTTCTGAAAAGGAAATTCTTTTTTTTTTTTTTTTTTTGAGATGGAGTCTCGCTCTGTCACCCAGGCTGGAGTGCAGTGGCACAATCTCAGCTCACTGCAAGCTCCGCCTCCCGGGTTCACGCCATTCTCCTGCCTCAGCCTCCCGAGTAGCTGGGACTACAGGCGCCTGCCACCACGCCCGGCTAATTTTTTGTATTTTTAGTAGAGATGGGGTTTCACCGTGTTAGCCAAGATGGTCTCAATCTCCTGACCTCATGATCTGCCCACCTCGGCCTCCCAAAGTGCTGGGATTACAGGCGTGAGCCACCTCGCCCGGCCGGAAATTCATTTATTCATACCTGCAGAAAACAAAATTAGCTCAGATTAAGAATCTGAGGCCAGGCACAGTGGCTCACGCCTGTAATCCCAGCACTCTGGGAGGCCAAGGTGGGCGGATCACGAAGTCAGGAGATCCAGACCATCCTGGCTAACATGGTGAAACCCCGTCTCTACTAAAAATACAAAAAAATTAGCTGGGCATGGTGGCAGGCACCTGTGGTCCTAGCTACTCAGGAGGCTGAGGCAGGAGAATGGCATGAACCCAGGAGGCAGAGCTTGCAGTGAGCTGAGATCAAGCCACTGCACTCCAGCCTGGGTGACAGTGCAAGGCTCCGTCTCAAAAAAAAAAAAGAAAAGAAAAGAAAAGAATCTGAGGCCAAGGCCGGGTACAGTGGCTCACACCCGTAATCCCAGCACTTTGGGAGGCTGAGGCGGGAGGATTACTTGAGGTCAGGAGTTTGAGATGACCCTGGCCAACATGGCGAAACCCCACCCTACTAAAAACACAAAAATAAGCCAGGCATGGTGGCGCATGCCTGTAATCCCAGCTAATCGGGAGGGTGAGGCAGGAGAATCCACTTGAATTTATTTATTAAAAAATAAACAAAAGAATCTGGCTTGGCACAGTGGCTCATGCCTGTAATCCCAACACTTTGGGAGGCCAAGATGGGGAGGATCGCCTGAGCCCAGGAGTTCAAAACCAGCCTGGACAACACAGTGAGATCCCTTCTCTATTATTTAAAAAAGAAAAAAGTAGGCTGGGCACGGTGGCTCACACCTGTAATCCCAGCACTTTGGGAGGCCGAGGCAGGCGGATCATGAGGTCAGGAGATCAAGACCATCCTGGCCAACACAGTGAAACCCCGTCTCTACTAAAAATACAAAAAACAGAATTAGCCGGGCGAGGTGGCGGGCGCCTGTAGTCCCAGCTACTCAGGAGGCTGAGGAAGGAGAATATTGTGAACTCCGGAGGCAGAGTTTGCAGTGAGCCAAGATTGCACCACTGCACTCTAGCCTGGGCGACAGAGCGAGACTCCACCTCAAAAAAAATAAATAAAAATAAAAATAAAAAAATCTCAACTAAATTAGGAGGCCGAGAACAGCCACCAAGACAAAGTCTACACCCGCAATCGAGAAGAGAATAAAGTATCTAGGGTGCCAAGAAACTCAACTATGAGATCCAATTCCATGCAGCTCAACTGCTTGTACCCTGCATGCCAGGAGCTGAACAAGCTGATACTTTTATTCTCCACAGCTGTTAAAGGCCGGGTCAGGCCTCAAGCAGCTGATGGACAAGACTGAACTCCCCTACACCCATACTTGGCTGACACAAGAATCACAAAGTTATCTGCTGTTCCATGGATATAACCTGCCCATGGAAAGGATGAGTGCTGGTGAACTCAAACACTACAGGACATCAAAATTTATTTGATATCATCACAATTCTCTTTCAGGTTACCTAAGGCCACGAAGGGAAAAGTATTTAATTGCCCATAGCTGTTTTCACACATCTGTCCTATTCCTATCCTCCTAATTCAGCTGTAAACCCTGTCTTTTTTATTTTTTTATTTTTTTTTGAGATGGAGTTTTGCTCTTGTAACCCAGACTGGAGTGCCGTGGGGTGATCTCGGCTCACTGCAACCTCTGCCTCCTGGGTTCAAGCACTTCTCCCTGCCTCAGCCTCCCGAGTAGCTGGGATTACAGGTGCCTACCAAAATGCCCGGCTAATATTTTGTATTTTTGGTAGAGATGGGGGTTCACCATGTTGGCCAGGCTGGTCTCAAACTCCTGACCTTAAGTGATCCGCCCGCCTCAGGCTCTTAAAGTGCTGGGATTACAGGCGTGAGCCACTGCGCCCGGCCTTAAACCCTGTCTTTTCCCAAGCAGGTAACTAGGATTCTTCACCCTGGAATCTCTTGAAAAGTATGTAATTATTCATAACCAGTCTTCACCACTACTTCTAACAGTTCTCTCTCTCCCACAAAAAGGAAAAAAACAAAAAAATAAAAAAGCCTATACTATAAAGCAGGGATCCCCAATCCCCAACTCCCAGGCTGTTAGGAACTGGGCTGCACAGCAGGAGCTAAGCAAACCCCTGGGTGGCATGGCAAGTCCTCGTCTATACAATAAAATTTTTTTTTAATTAGCCACGCTTGGTGGCACACATCTGGAGTCCCACCCGTTCAAGAGGTTGAGGTGGGAGGAATCCTTGAGCTTAGGAGATGTAGTGTACTTAGTGAGCTTAGGCTGCAGTGTACCATGATCATGTCACTGCACTTCAGACTGGCCAACAGAGTAAGACCACGTCTCCTAAAAAACAAAAAAAAATTTTAAATATCTCCTAACAGTTCCTAAAAAAATTAAAGTTATGATATGACCAAGCAATCCTATTCCTAGGTATGCACCCAAAAGAACTGAAAACCCAAGAGAACCTAAAAAATGTGTACATAGGGCTGAGCATAGTGGCTCACCCCTGTAATCCCAGCACTTTGGGAGGCCGAGGTAGGTGGTTCACCAGAAAGTCAGGAGTTCGAGACCAGCCTGGCCAACACGGTGAAACCTCGTATCTACTAAAAATATAAAAAATTAGCTGGATGTGGTGACAGGTACCTATAATCCTAGCTACTCGGGAGCCTGAGGCAGGAGAATTGCTTGAACCCAGGAGGCGGAGGCTGCAGTGGGCCGAGATTATGCCACTGCACTCCAGCCTGGACAACAAGAGCAAAACTTCTCAAAAACAAAAAGAAAAAGAAAAAAGAAAATGTATACATAGGCCAGGCCCAGGGGCTCACACCTGTAATCCCAATACGCTGGGAGGCCATGATGGGAGGACCACTTGAGCTCAGGAGTTTGAGACCAGCCTGGGCAGCATAGTAAGACCTTGTATCTATCTACAAAAAAAAAAAAAAAAAATTAAGAAAGAAAGAAATGCGGCCAGGTACAGTGGCTCACACCTGTAAACCCAGCAACTTAGGGAGGCTGTGGCAGGAGAGTAGTGTGAGGCCAGGAGTTCAAGACCAGCCTGGGCAACATAGAGAGACCCCGTTTCTACAAAACATTCTAAAAATTAGCCAGGTGTGATAGAGCACACCTGTGGTCCCAGCTACTCAGAAGGCTGAAGTGGCAGGATCGCTTGAGCCTGGGAGGTCAAGGCTGCAGTATGCTGTGACCACGCCAGTGCACTCCTAGTACAGTGCCCAGGAGATGAGTGAGACCCTGTTTCAAAAATAAAATAAGGGGCCAGGTGCGGTGGTTCACATCTGTAATCCCAGCACTTTGGGAGGTCGAGGCGCGTAGATCACGAGGTCAGGAGATCAAGACCATCCTGGCTAACCTGGAGAAAGCCTGTCTCCACTAAAAAAAATTTTTTTTTTTTTTTTCTGAGTCTTGCTCTGTTGCTCATGTTGGAGTGCAGTGGCGCGATCTCGGCTCACTGCAACCTCCATCCCTCCAGGTTTTTAAGCAATTCTGTGCCTCAGCCTCCGGAATAGCTGAGATTACAGGCACATGCCACCACACCCAGCTAATTTTTTTGTATTTTTAGTACAGATGAGGTTTCACCATCTTGGCCAGACTGGTCTTGAACTCCTGACCTCATGATCTACCCGCCTTGGCCTCCCAAAGTGCTGGAGTAACAGGCGTGAGCCACCGCACCCGGCCTACTAAAAATATTTTTAAAAAATTAGCCAGGAGTGGTGGCAGGCACCTATAGTCCCAGCTACTCAGGAGGCTGAGGCAGGAGAATGGCATGAACCTGGGAGGTGGAGCTTGCAGTGAGCCAAGATCGCACCACTGCACTCCAGCCTGGGCGAAAGAGTGAGACTCTGTCTCAAAAAAATTAAAATTAAAATTAAAATAAGAGTCAGGCACTGTAGCTCATGCCTACAATCCCAGCATTTGGGGAGGATGAGGCAGGCAGATTACCTGAGGTCAGGGTTTCAAGATTAGCCTGGCAGGGTGGAAGTCAGAAGTTTGAGACCAGCCTGGCCAACTGGTAAAACCTCTCTACTAAAAATACAAAACTCAGCTGGGCGTGGTGGCACGCACCTGTAATCCCACTACTCCAGAGGCTGAGACAGGGGAATCACTTGAACCCAGGAAGCAGAGGTTGCAGTGAGTGGAGATCGCACTCCTGTGCTCCAGCCTGTGCTACAAGAGCAAAACTCAGTCTCAAAAAAAAAGAAAAAAAGGTCAAATTGGCCAACATGGCAAAACCCCGTCTCTACTAAAAAAACAAAAATTAGCCAGGTGTGGTGGCATGTATCTGTAATCCCAGCTACTCAGGAGGCTGAGGCAGGAGTATCGCTTGAACCTGTGGGGCGGAGGTTGTAGTATCCCAGGATCACGCCACTGCATCCAGCCTAGGTGATCAGAGCAAAACTCTGTCTCAAAAGATAAATAAATAAAAATAAGCTGGGCACAGTATCTCATACCTGTGATCCCAGCCCTTTGAAAGGCGATTGTTTGAGTCCAGGAGTTTCAGATCAGCCTGGGCAATGTAGGGAGACTGCATTTCTACAAAAAATAAATTGCTGGGTATGGTGGCACATTCGTATGGTCCTAGCTACTTGGGAAGCTAAAGCAAGAGGATCACTTGAGCCCAGGAAGTCGAGGCTGCAGTGAGCCATGATCATGCCACTGCATTCCCATCTGGACAACAGAGAGACCCTGTCTTAAAGTAAATAATTTATTAAAATAAAAGCAAGGTAGCATTATAAACAAAGCACCTCAACTATACTGTTCAGTTGAAGAATTAGTATTATGGGAGTACAAAAGCAAACTCCTTAGGGGCCCAACCATTTTTGATTCCAATAAAGGTGCCGAGTGCAGTGGCTCACACCTGTAATCCCAGAACTTTGGGAGGCCAAGGCAGGCGAATCATTTGAGGTTAGGAATTCAAGACCAGCCTGGCCAACATGGTGGTGTATTTTTGGTTTCTACCAAAAATACAAAAATATTAGCTGGGCTTAGTGGCGTGCACCCATAGTCCCAGCTACTTGGGAGGTTGAGGCAGGAGAATCACTTGAATCTGGTAGGTGGAGGCTGCAGTGAGCCAAGATTGTATCAATGCACTCCAGGCTGGGTGACAGAGCAAGACTCCATCTCAAAAAACAACCACCACCACCACCACCACCACCAAAAAAAAGATTCCTACTATTTTTTATATAAATGCCTTCTAAAATCCAGTACATATTTCTCTTCTTTGGCAAATACAGTACAATAAACATAATTTAATTTTTCTGATTGTATGTCAGTTATTTTAACCATCTTGTGGGGGATGTATAAATTAGCACGAATCTATTCCAACACTAGAACATACTTATTAACTTGTTTTTTGTTTTGTTTTGTTTCATTTTTTTATTGAAACTGAGTCTTGCTCTTGAAGCTCAGGCTAGAGTGCAGTGGCGCGATCTTGGCTCACTGCAACCTCCACCTCCCAGGTTCAAGCTGTTCTCCCACCTCAGCCTCCCAAGTAGGTGGGATTACAGGCACTTGCCAACATGCCCGGCTAATTTTTGTACTTTTGTAGAGATGGGGTTTCACCATGTTGGCCAGGCTGGTCTCGAATTCCTGACCTCAGGTGATTCGCCCACTTTGGCCTCCCAAAGTGCTGGGATTACAGGTGTGAGCCACCGCGCCCGGCCTTAACTTGCTTTCTTAAGTAAATTCAAGCGATTATCCTGCCTCAGCATCCCGAGTAGCTGGGATCACAGGTATGTATCACCGTGCCTGGCTAATTTTTAAATGTATGAGGCTGAGGCTTCACTGAGCTGAGATCGCACCACTGCACTCTGGCCTGGGCAACACAGCAAGACCCCGTCTCAAACAAAAAAAAAAAAAAAAGAAAGAAAAAAAGAGGATCTATTTCCTGTGTATTAACAAAAAGTGCTGCCGGGCGCGGTGGCTCACGCCTGTAACCCCAACACTTTGGGAGGCTGAGGCAGGTGGATCACGAGGTCAGGAGATCAAGACCATCCTGGCTAACACAGTGAAACCCTGTCTCTACTAAAAATACAAAAATTGCCGGGCGCGGTGGCTCACGCCTGTAACCCCAACACTTTGGGAGGCTGAGGCAGGTGGATCACGAGGTCAGGAGATCAAGACCATCCTGGCTAACACAGTGAAACCCTGTCTCTACTAAAAATACAAAAAAAAATTAGCCAGGCATGGTGGCGGGTGCCTGTAGTCCCAGCTACTCAGGAGGCTGAGACAGGAGAATGGTGTGAACTCGGCAGGCGGAGCTTGCAGTGAGCCGAGATTGCACCACTGCACTCCAGCCTGGGCGACAGAGTAAGACTCCAGTTCAAAAAAAAAAAAAAAGTGCTGGTAGGCCAGGTGTGGTGGTTCATGTTTGTAATCTCAACACTTTGGGAAGCCAAGGTGCGAGGACTTCTTGAGCCCAGGAGTTTGAGACCAGCCTGGGTAACATAGTGAGACCTCATCTCTACTAAAAAATACATTTAAAAATCAGCCAGGTATCGTGGCACATACCTATGGTCCCACTTCCTTGGAAGGCTCAGGCAGGAGGACTGCTTGATTCCAGGATTTCGAGGCTACAGTAAGCTATGATTAGCCTGGGCAACAGAGCATGACCCTACAGCACCAAAAAATTTAAAAAGTGCAGTAAGTTGCCAACTGAACATCCTCATCCATGTCAAATTCTAGCCCTAACCCTAGCTAAACATGGCTCTCTCACCAACCATGTTCAGTTGCAGGAATCCCCATCTATCCTCTCTTGAAAAGATGAAAGCAAGAGCAAATTAAGTCATAGATTTAATGCCAACAACACAATAACCTTAGTCTGTGATAAAGACTCAGGCATATTTCTGTCTTTATACACTCACACTCACTCTGCCCCGAGTGTCCAGCTCTGCATCCACCAAAGTAAGATTAACTTCCCACTAGTTACTCTGTCCCAAGGCTTCACAGGGAAGGGGATAAGGAGGGAAGCCACCTTCCCTCTTTGGCCAGTTGGAAGGAAGGAAGGTATCAAAATATAGGCTAATCTACCTCAGCTTTCTTAGGGATGCAAGTTCAATAAAACAATTTTTCTTCTAGTACAGTCATGATGACCACGACCAGTCACAAAGATTAAGAATCTTTGTTTCTTAGGCCAGGTATGGTGGCTCATGCCTGTAATTCCAGCACTTTGGGAGGCCAAGGCAGGCGGATCACTTGAGGTCTGGAGTTTGAGACCAGCCTGGCCAACATGTCAAAACCCTGTCTTTATGAACAATAAAAAAAATTAGCTGGGCGTGGTGGTGTGCACCTGTAATCTCAGCTATTCCGGGGGCTGGGGCACGAGAAGCACTTGAACCTGGGAGGTGGAGGTTGCAGTGAGTCATCACTATACTCTGGCCTAGGCAACAAAGACCCTGTCTTCAAAAAAAAAAATCTGGCCGGGCTCGGTGGCTCAAGCTTGTAATCCCAGCACCTTGGGAGGCTGAGACAGGTGGATCACAAGGTCAGGAGATCAAGACCATCCTGGCTAACATGGTGAAACCCCGTCTCTACTAAAAAATACAAAAAACAAGCCAGGCGTGGTGGCAGGCGCCTATAGTCCCAGCTACTCCAGAGGCTGAGGCAGGAGAATGGCGTAAACCCAGGAGGCGGAGCTTGCAGTGAGCTGAGATCCGGTCACTGCATTCCAGCCTGGGCGACAGAGCGAGACTCCGCCTCAAAAAAAAAAAAAAAAAAAAAAATCATCTTTGCTTCTTGATACTCTAAGCCACAATGTTTAACTCTTGCTTCTTATTTTCAAGCACAGAAAAACCATGACAGTACTCAACACACAGTACAACTACTATGGAAAACAGTTTGGAGGTTCTGGAAAAAACTAAAAATTGAGCTACCATATGATCCAGCAATCCCATTGCTGGGTATAGACCCAAAATAAAGGAAATCAGTATATTGAAGAAATATCTGCATTCCTATGTTTGCTGCAGCACTGTTTACAATAGCTAAGATTTGGAAGTAACCTAAGTGCCTATCAACAGATGAATAGATAAAACATGGTTCTTACACATAATGGAGTACTATTTAGCCATAAAAAAGAATGAGATCCTGTCATTTGAGACAACATGGATGGAACTGGAGATCATTATGTTAAGTGAAATAACCCAGGAACAGAAAGACAAACATCACATATTCTCAGTTGTGGGAACTGAAAATCAAAACAATTGAACTCATAATCACAGACAGTAGAAGGATGGGTTACCAGAGGCTAGGAAGGATAGTGGGAGACTTGGGGACTTGGGGGAGATAGGGATGGTTAATGAGTACAAAAAAAATAATAACAAGACCCACTATTTGATAGCACAACAGGGTAACTATAGTCAATAATAACTTAATTGTATACTTTTTTTTTTCTCCTGAGACAGGGTCTCTTTCACCCAGGCTGGAGTGCAGTGGTGCAATCTCGGTTCCCTGCAATCTCTACCTCCTGGGTTCAAGCAATTCTCCCACCTCAGCCTTCCAAGTAGCTGCGACTATA
>NW_012102121.1:1700474-1701284 GCF_000951045.1 Mandrillus leucophaeus
AGGCAGAGTCTCGCTCTGTCGCCCAGGCTGGAGTGCAGTGGCGCGATCTCGGCTCACTGCAGGTTCTGCCTTCCGGGTTCACGCCATTCTCCTGCCTCAACCTCCCGAGTAGCTGGGACCACAGGCACCCACCACCACACCCAGCTAATTTTTTGTAATTTTAGTAGAGACGGGGTTTCACCGTGTTAGCCAGGATGGTTTCGATCTCCTGACCTCATGATCAACTCGCCTCAGCCTCCCAAAGGGAGCTGCCGCGCCCGGCCTTCAAATCAATTCTTAATGAAGACCAGATGACCTAAAATAATACTTCTCATTATTCGCATCCCTGCATGAACCATTTCAACATTTGGCACTCACTGTCACAAATTCACAAATTATTTCACAAGTGATTTATAAAAGTTCAACATACCTGTTAAGTCATTTTGAGACAGTTACATCATCTCTAGGTTTTATTACAAGCCTAAAATATAAATACTGATTTATTTAATACTTCTGACAGTTTTCATTTCATAGTTCTTCAACTTTCCTCATGAATCCAGGATATAAAGCCCTGGATTTTCCTTTTTTAGTAAAAGTATATTGGTTTTATTTTGCTGATATCCTTATTACTTATTCACTCATGCCAAAAGCAACTTTCTTAAAAATGTCAGTTACCTAAAGAATGTATCTATCAAAACAAAGTCGTGCCATCCATTTAAACATTAACACACCTGCCACATAAGTATCTGGCCCAGTTTTCATCTAAATACAAAATACAGAATTCGGCCGGGCGCGGTGGCTCAAGCCTGTAATCCCAGCACTTTGGGAGGC
>NW_012102121.1:1707604-1710775 GCF_000951045.1 Mandrillus leucophaeus
AAAAAAAAAAAAAAAAAAAGAAATATCCCACATCCTCATATGTCTAAAGAACTGCTCAACTGGCCGGGCACAGTGGCTCACGCCTGTAATCCCAGCACTTTGGGAGGCAGAGGTGGGCAGATCACGAGGTCAGGAGATCAAGACTATCCTGGCTAACATGGTGAAACCCCGTTTCTACTAAAAATACAAAAATCAGCCAGGCATAGTGGCACACGCCTATAGTCCCAGCTACTCGAGAGGCTGAGGCAGGAGAATTGCTTGAACCTGGGAGGTGGAAGTTGCAGTAAGCCATGATCACGCCACTGCACTCCAGCCTGGGAAACAGAGCGAGACTCTGTCTCAAAAAAAAAAAAAAAAAAAAAGTATCGCTCAACTGTTCTCTACATCCAGATTACTCTCAAAAAAAAGGCTCAGAAAAATTACCTTCCAAGCACTCCTGAAACTTCACGTTCCATCTTGTAAGCAACTACTACATAAACTGTATTTCATAAAATGAATACACTCACTGCCTCCATTTCCTCACTAAACATCTCCTCACCCTTCTTTATTCTGGTTTCCATCACCCTATCACTCTAACAGTAGGAAAAATGCCACTCCTCAGGTCACCACTGGTCTCCTAATTGTCAAATCTTTCTTCTGTTCTCATTGTTTCATCTATCTCTGTCATTCAAAACATTTCACACGGCCAGGCGCGGTGGTTCACGCCTGTAATCCCAGCACTTTGGGAGGCCGAGGTGGGCGGATCACCTGAGGTCAGGAGTTCAAGACCAGCCTGGCCAACATGGTGAAATCCCATCTCTACAAAAATACAAAAATTAGCCGGGCATGATGGCAAGTGCCTGTAATCCCAGCTACTTGGGAGGCTGAGGTGGGAGAACAGCTTGAACCTGGGAGGTGGAGGTTGCAGTGAGCCAAGATCACGCCACTGCACTCCAGCCTAGGTGACAGAGCGAGACTCCATCTCAAAAAAAAAAAAAAAAAAAAAAAAAATATATAAAGACTAGCCAGGTGTGATGGCACATGCCTGTAATCCCAGCTACTCAGAGGAGGCTGAGGCACGAAAATCACTTAAATCTGGGAGGCAGAAGTTGCAGTGAGTCGAGATCACACCACTGTACTCCAGTCTGGGCTATAAAGCGAGACTCCATCTCAAAAATAAAGAAACAAACAAACAAACAAACACTGTCAACAAAAACTGTCAACTTCTGTTCACAAACCATCAACTCCTTAATAAAATGCAAACTCTTTATTCCTTCCAATCCCTACACTTTGGTCAAATCAACCTTGGTATTCTCCTAAACTGTCTCTGCTTTTTTGCCTTCACATTCCACAGGCATGTTTACTCAAGGACATACTGCACATGCCCATTTTCTCTCTTTTTTAGCGGGGGGAATCGCTTGAGCCCAGGTATGTTAAGGCTGCAGTGAGCCTGATTGCATCACTGCACTCCTGGGTGACAAAGTAAGACCCAGTCTCAGACAAAATAGAACAAAGCAAAATAACAGCAAATTCTAATAAAACTAAACTCTGAATACAAAATTTAAAGTGTTTTAACAATTTAATTGTAACTTCAGGAATTTGATACTTTTTTTTTTTTTTGAGATGGAGTTTCACTCTTGTTGCCCAGGCTAGAGTACAATGGCGTGATCTCGGCTCACTGCAACCACCGCCTCCCGGGTTCAAACTATTCTCCTGCCTCAGCCTCCCAAGTAGCTGGGATTACAGGCGCCCGCCACCATGCCCGGCTAATTTTTTATATTTTTAGTAGAGATGGGGTTTCTCCATGTTGGTCAGGATGGTCTCAAACTCCCGACCTCAGGTGATCCCCCCACCTCGGCCTCCCAAAGTGCTGGGATTACAGGCGTGAGCCACCGTGCCCAGCCTTGATACTTGATTCTACAGGAAGAATCTAAGAAAACTAAGGCTCAGCCTACCCAGCTCAAGGAATCCTTGCCAAACACTCAAGCTCAATTCAACAATGCTTTTCTCTGTCACAGCCAGCAGTACCCCAGAATCCTATACACACATTTAAACTGTGTCTGCTCACCAACATATAAGCAACTGAAGATCAAGAACCTACATTATTCATCTGATTCTAGCATCTAACATTGTTGACAACTGGCAGCAATAAATATTCATTCAAGTGAACACCTACAGAGTAGCATATACCATTTGCGCAGGGAGAACCATCATTCAGGACTAATCTGAAGTAAGGTAAACTAAGCATTTCACAGAAACAACAAAGAATTACCTTAAGTTTTTCTTTTCAGTTCTTTTTCTTGATTTTTTTTTTTTTTTTTTTTGAGACAAAGTCTCATTCTCTCTGCCCAGGCTGGAGCACAGTGGTGCGATCTCACCTCACTGTGACCTCTGCCTCCCCTCCAGGGTTCCAGCAATTCTCCCACCTCAGCCTCCCAAGTAGGCGGGACTATAGGTGTGTGCCACCACACCCAGCAATTTTTGTATTTTTTGGTAGAGACAGGGTTTCACTATGTTGGCCAGGCTGGTCTCAAACTCCTGACCTCAAGTGATCCACTTGCCTTGGCCTCCCAAAGAGCTGGGATTACAGGATAAAGCCACTGCATCCAGCCCATATACTACCTTAAGTTCTTACTAATGTAATTGTTGCCTCATTCCCACAAATCAAAGGAAACTCTCATCAGTGTTTCAAAACTTAGGGTTGGCACAGCAGTAATAGAATACATATTTTTAGACTTTCCAAAAGCCCCAAAAAGTTACATTTTATCCTACAATAAATTAGCAATTTACTTACCATTGATGAAAATTACCTGAACTAAGTAACAGCAGTAGTTATTTCTTGCTTATCAGATGACCTGACTGGCAATTATATGTGATAAATAATTGAGAAAATAATCACTTGCGAAATGGATTATCATTCAGTAGTGTACTTCAGTCACAATATGTAAATACAGAAACCCTGATTGGATGGGAAAAGAGACTATAAAAATACTTCAGTGACAATATGTAAATACAGAAACCCCAACTGGATGGGAAAGAGGCTATAAAAATACATTTTGTGGGCCTAGAGCAGTGGCTCACGCCTGTAATCCCAACACTTTGGGAGGCTGAGGTGAGCACTTGAACCCAGAAGTTGAAGACCAACCTGAGCAATATGATGAAACCCTGTCTCTACAAAAAAAAAAAAAAAAA
>NW_012102121.1:1715740-1717052 GCF_000951045.1 Mandrillus leucophaeus
GGGGCTCATGCCTGTAATCCCAGCACTTTGGGAGGCCGAGGTGGGCAGATCATGAGGTCAGGAGTTCGAGACCAGCCTGGCCAACATAGTGAAACCCTGTCCCTATTAAAAATACAAGCCGCAGCTGGGCGCGGTGGCTCATGCCTGTAATCCCAGCACTTTGGGAGGCCGAGGCGGGTGGATCACCTGAGGTCAGGAGTTCGAGATTAGCCTCAACATGGAGAAACCCCATCTCTACTAAAAATACAAAATTAGTGGTAATGCATGCCTGTAATCCCAGCCACTCAGGAGACTGATGCAGGAGAATCACTTGAACCTGGGAGGCGGAGGTTGCGGTCAGCCGAGATCGCACCATTGCACTCCAGCCTGGGCAACAAGAGCGAAACTCCGTCTCAAAAAAAAAAAAAAAAAAAAAAAAATACACACCACACATGGTGGCTCACGCCTGTAATCCCAGCACTTTGGGAGGTGGAGGCGGGCGGATCACCCGAGGTCGGGAGTTCGAGACCAGCCTGATGAACACAGAGAAACTCTGTCTCTACTAAAAACACAAAATTAGCCGGGCATGGTGGCGCTTGCCTGTAATCCCAGCTACTTGGGAGGCTGAGGCAGGAGAATCACTTGAACCCAGGAGGCGGAGGTTGCGTTGAGCCAAGATCACACCATTGCACACTAGCCTGGGCGACAAGAGCTAGACTCCATCTCACAAAAAAAAATAAAATAGCCGGGCGCGGTGGCTCAAGCCTGTAATCCCAGCACTTTGGGAGGCCGAGACGGATGGATCACGAGGTCCGGAGATCGAGACCATCCTGGCTAACACGGTGAAACCCCGTCTCTACTAAAAAATACAAAAAACTAGCCGGGTGATGTGGCGGATGCCTGTAGTCCCAGCTACTCGGGAGGCTGAGGCAGGAGAATGGCGTGAACCCAGGAGGCGGAGCTTGCAGTGAGCTGAGATCCGGCCACTGCACTCCAGCTTGGGCGACAGAGCAAGACTCCGTCTCAAAAAATAAAATAAAATAAAATAAAATACAAAAAAAATTAGCCAGGTGTGGTGCACGTGCCTGTAGTCCCAGCTACTCGGGAGGCTGAGGCAGAAGAATCCCTTGAACTGGGGAGGTGGAGGTTGCAGTGAGACAAGATCGCACCACAGCACTCCAGCCTGGCAACACAGCGAGACACGGTCTCAAAAAAGAAAAAAAAAAAGGCCAGGCGCCGTGGCTCACGCCTGTAATCCCCCAGCACTTTGGGAGGCCGAGACGGGCGGATCACGAGGTCAGGAGATCGAGACCATCCTGGCTAACACGGTGAA
>NW_012102121.1:1717287-1721227 GCF_000951045.1 Mandrillus leucophaeus
GTCAGGAGATCGAGACCATCCTGGCTAACACGGTGAAACCCTGTCTCTACTAAAAATACAAAAAAATTAGCCAGGTGTGGTGGCGGACGCCTGTAGTCCCAGCTACTTGGGAGGCTGAGGCAGGAGAATGGCATGAACCCGAGGCGGAGCTTGCAGTGAGCCGAGATTGCACCGCTGAACTCCAGCCTGGGTGACAGAGCAAGACTCCGTTTCAAAAAAAAAAAAAAAAGAAAAGAAAAGAAATGCAAAAAGGACAGAAAACAAACACACAGTCCAGCCAACTAGAAGACTATACATATCCAAAATATCTGTAATAACAACAGACATGAATGGCCTCCATGCTCTAGTTAAAGAGATTAGCTGATGGCTTACTCCTGCAATCCCAGCACTCCGTGAGGCTGAGGCGGGAAGATCACTTGAGCCCAGGAGATCATGACCAGCCCAGCCAACATAGGGATACACTCTAATTAATTAAAAAGAAGTTAGCAAGTTGCTAACTTAACAAAGCAAAATCCAGCTATGTGGTGTTCATAAAAGATACATCTACAACATCCCACTACAATTGGCTAAAACTGAAAAGGCAACATAAAATGTTGGCAAGGATGTAGAACTCTCAAACCACTCAGTCTTTGAGAATTAATTCCCAATTCTTAGGGCATCCACTATGTGTATAAGCTGAACTTTTTCCATAAACATCTAGAATGAAATTCATTATGTACCATCCTTGATAGATTTGAGAAAATAGTCACTCAACTTTCCGTGTTCTGTGGTTCAGCTGACAAGCCTGAGAACAACTGTGCAACATATGGAAAACACTTTAGCATTACTTACTAAAGTTACACATACCCTACACACAAACCAAAAATTCCACTCTCAGTTATACAGTCTTGAGAAAATGGACTTTGTTTGTTGGGGCAAGAGGGCAAATGTCCACATGAGGACAAGTACAATTGGTAATCTCAAAAAACTGGAAATGAGACAGATATCCATCAACAATGGAATAGACAAATAACATGTGGCACATCCTTACAATGTAACATCATACTACTATAAGAAATCAATCGGCCGGGCGCAATGGCTCACACCTGTAATCCCGGCACTTTGGGAGGCCGAGGTGAGCAGATCGCTGGAGGTCAGGAGTTTGAGACCAGCCTGCCCAACATGGTGAAACCGCATCTCTACTAAATATACAAAAAAGAAAAAAAAAAAAAATTAGCCAGGCATGGTGGCACCTGCCTGTAATCCTAGCTACTTGGGAGGCTGAGGCAGGAGAACTGCTTGAACTCAGGAGGCAGAGGTTGCAGTGAGCCAAGATAGCACCATTGCACTCTAGCCTGGGCAACAAGAGTAAAACTCAGTCTCAAAAAAAAAAAAAAAAGAAAGAAAGAAAAAAAAGGGGGTCAGTGACCAGCCTGGCCAACATGGTGAAACCTTGTCTCTACTAAGAATACAAAAATTAGCTGAGCATGGTGGCGGGTACCTGTAATCCTAGCTACTCAGGAGGCTGAGGCAGAAGAATTGCTTGAACCCAGGAGGCAGAGGCTGCAGTGAATCAAGAAGCTGAGATCGTGCCACTGGCACTCCAGCCTGGGCAAAAGAGCAAGACTCCATCTCGTAAAACAAAAATAGAAAAGAAAAAAGAAATCTACATGGGGGCTGGGTGCAGGGGCTCATGCCTGTAATACCAGAACTTTGGGAGGCCAAAGCAGGTGGATCACCTGAGGTCAAGAGTTCAAGACCAGCCTGGCTAACACAAGGAAACCCTGTCTCTACCAAAAATACAAATATTAGCCAGGCATGGTGGCAGGCACCTGTAGTTCCAGCTATTCGGGAGGCTGAGGAAGAAGAATCACTTGAACCTGGGAGGTGGAGGTTGCAGTGAGCCAAGATCGAGCCACTGCACTCCAGCCTGAGCAACAGTGAGACCCTGTCTCAAATAAAATAAAATAAAATAAACATGGATAAATCTCAAGCATGTAAGAGTGAAAGAATCAAGCATCAGAAGAATCATACAACTTTTACATTGAGAATAAGACTGAAAATGGGCACTATTAAACCATATGTTGCTTATGGACATACATACAAGGTAAAATTACCGTAAAAAAGTAACAGTAGGCTGGGCGCGGTGGCTCACGCCTGTAATCCCAACACTTTGGGAGTGGAGGCGAGCGGATCATGAGGTCAGGAGTTTGAGACCAGCCTGGCCAACACAGTGAAACCCCGTCTCTACCAAAAATACAAAAAATTAACCAGACGTGGTGGTGGGCACCCACAATCTGAGCTACTCAGGAGGCCGAGGCAGAAGATAGATTTGCTTGAACCTGGGAGGCGGAGGTTGCAGTGAGCTGAGATCGGGCCACTGCACTCCAGCCCAGGCAACAGTGCAAGACTCCATCTCAAAAAAAAAAAAAAAAAAAAAAGGAACAGTAGAACCTGCAGAGTGACTCATACCTATAATTCCAGGACTCTGGGAGGTCAACCAGGAGGATCACTTGAGTCCAGGAGTTCAAGACCACCGTGGGCAACATAGCAAGACCCTGTCTCTATTTTAAAACAACACCACAAAGGAATAGTAAACCTAAAATGTAGGGTAACGGTTACCTCTAGGAAAGCAAAAAGAAATGCCCTGGGGGCTGGCATACACAGGGAACTTCCAGGTAGTAGTAATGTCCTATTTCTTGGTTGTTCATTTTACTTATTTTTTTTTTTAGTTTTACATATGGGGCCAGGCGTTAAGCTCACGCCTGTAATCTCAGCACTTTAGTAGGCCAAGGCAGGAGGATCACTTGAGCCTAAGAGACCAGCCTGGGCAACATAGCAAGACCCCCTCTCTACAAAAAAGAAAAATAAGTTGAGCATGGTGATACATCCCTGTGGTCCAGGCTACTCAGGAGGCTGAGGTGGGAGGATGGCTTAAGCCTGGGAGATAAAGGCTGCAGCGAGCAATGATCATGCCATGACACTCCAGCCTGGGCAACAAAGCAAGACCCTGTCTCCAAAACAAACAACTCTGTATGTTTTTACCCCCAACCACATTATACATTGACAGCTCTACATGTTTTTATGCCTCATATACCAACTATGGTATGTATGCTGTTTTTTGCATTTTTCTCCTGAGACAGGGTCTCTCTGTCATCCAGGCTGAAGTGCAGTGGCACAATCACAGCCCACTGCAGTCTCAACCACCCAGGCTTAAGCAATCCTCCAACCTCAGCCTCCTGAGTAGCTGGAACTACAAGCACATCACGCCCAGCTAATTTTTGTATTTTTAGTAGAGTCAGGATTTTGCCACGTTGTCCACGCTGGTCTCCAATTCCTGGGCTCGAGTGATTCACCTGCCTCAGCCTTCCAAAGTGCTGGGATTACAGGCATGAGCCACCACACCCACACTATGCTGTATTTTTCAATAAAAATCAGCAAATATGCAAAGTATGATCCTATTTATTTATTTATTGAGATAGGGTCTCATTCTGTCACCCAGGCTGGATCATAGCGCAATGCAGCCTCAACCTCCTGGTCTCAAGCGATCCTCCCACCTCAGCCTCCCAAGTAGATGGGACTCTGGGTACATGCCATGATGCCCAGCTAATTTTTACATTTTTTTATAGAGACAGGGTCTCACTATATTGCCCACGCCGGTCTCGAACTCCTGCTCAAGCAATTCTTCCACCTCAGCCTCCCAAAGCATTGGAATTACACACAGGAGCCATGGAGCCAGGCTCCAACTTTTTTTTTTTTTAAAGCATATACTCTATGCTTTTTTTTTTTTTTGAGATGGAATCTCACTCTGTCGCCCAGGCTGGAGTGCAGTGGTGCAATTTCGGCTCACTGCAAGCTCCGCCTCCCGAGTTCACGCCATTCTCCTGCCTCAGCCTCCTGAGTAGCTGGGACTACAGGCACCCGCCACCATGCCTGGCTAATTTTTTGTATTTTTTAGTAG
>NW_012102121.1:1721702-1728183 GCF_000951045.1 Mandrillus leucophaeus
CAGGAGATCGAGACCATCCTGGCTAACATGGTGAAACCCTGTCTCTACTAAAAATACAAAAAATTAGCCGGGTGTGGTGGCAGGCGCCTGTAGTCCCAGCTACTCGGGAGGCTGAGGCAGGAGAATGGCATGAATTCAGGAGGCGGAGTTTGCAGTGAGCCAAGATGGCGCCACTGCACTCCAGCCCGGGTGACAGAGCAAGACCCCCTCCAAAAAAAAAAAAAAATTAGCCGGGCGTGGAGATGCGTGACTGTAGTCCCAGCTAGTTGGGAAGCTGAGGCACGAGAATCACTTAAGCCAGGGGGGCAGAGGTTGCAGTGAGCCAAGACGGCACCACAGCACTCCAGCCTGGGCAACAGAGGGAGATTCTGTCTCAAAAAAATAAAAATAAAAGAAGCCAGGTGTGGTGGCTCATGCCTGTAATCCCAGCACTTTGGGAAGCCAAGGCAGGCGGATCACCTGAGGTCATGAGTTCAAGACCAATGTGGCCAACATGCTGAAACTTCATCTCTACTAAAAATACAAAAATGAGCCAGGGGTGATGGCTAATTTTTGTAATCCCAGCACTTTGGGAGGCCGAGGCGGGCGGATCACCTGAGGTCAGGAGTTCCAAGACCAATATGGCCAACATGGTGAAATTACATCTCTACTAAAAATACAAAAATTAGCCAGGTGTGTTGGTGGGCACCTGTAACCCCAGCTACTCAGGATGCTGAGGCAGCAGAATCACTTGAACCCAGTGGGCAGAGGTTGCAGTGAGCGAAGATCGCACCACTGCACTCCAACCCGGGTGACAGAGCAAGACTCCATCTCTGGACAAATAAATAAAGAGTATTACCTAGTCTTAAATAAAACACCTACTCTACTCCTTAACGTGAGCCCTATTTCATACTTCAAACCCAAATAGTTAACTGGATTACAATTCAATTATGCTATGTCCAGCATAGTTATCAAAAAATTAAAACTTACCAAACATTGTTTACAAATGGTTAAAAAAAAGGCCAGGTGCCGTGGCTCACGCCTGTAATCCCAACACTTTGGGACGCCAAGGCGGGCGGATCACAAGGTTAGGAGATCGAGACCATCCTGGCTAACACAGTGAAACCCCGTCTCTACTAAAATACAAAACACTAGCCGGGCGTGGCGGCGGACGCCTGTAGTCCCAGCTACTCCGGAGGCTGGGACAGGAGAATGGCGAGAACCCGGAAGGCGGAGCTGGAAGTACGCTGAGAATGCACCACTGCACTCCAACCTGGGCGACAGTAAGACTCCGCCTCAAAAAAAAAAAGGGTAGAAAAAAATAAAAATTAAAAAGTACAAAAAAAAATTTTTTTTTTTTTTGAGATGCAGTCTTACTCTGTCATCCAGGCTGGATGGAGTCCAATGGCACAAAATTGGCTCACAGCAACCTCCACCTCCCAGGTTCAAGCAATTCTAAAGTCTCGGCCTCCAGAGTAGCTGGGACTACAGGCGCGCGCCACCACATCACGTTGATTTTTGTATTTTTAGAAGAGAAAGGGTTTCACCATGTTGATTAGGTTAGTCTCAACTCCCAACCTCGTGACCCGCCCGACTCGGCGCCCAAAGTGCTGGGATTACAGGTATGAGCCACCGCGCCCAGCCACAAAAAAAAATTTTAAGCAGCATCTTTGAGAGAAACTAAAAAAATGTCAAGTAAACTCAGTAGGAAACACCAGCATAAGCGGTTTAACATTAAAATTGTAAAAACTAATGTGATACATTTGATTGAGTTAGGAAAAAAAGGATCATATTCCTAAATACTTGATAGTTTGGGCAAAATTACATCAAAATCTACCACAAAGATTACATGGTGATATTCCCTACATGTCCTCACTCTCTTTGCCTTCCTTCAGGTTATATCTCCACTCTCCTTTTTGTAAAAAATAGCTGCTTCTAAAATCTATCAGAAATCTACTAATTTACCAGTCAACACCATGGGTACCACAACACTTAGCTTTTAAGGACGCTCTATTTGCTCAAAATGACAACTAAGAAAGAACAGGTATTTGCTGACATACAGGTTTCTCGCAAGGAAAAATAAACAAAATAAGACAGGTTTGCTTAAGGGCAGAGAACTTTACAATCTGTAAATGCCTGCAGACTGCTTCTTCCCAGCAGGCATTAACCCTTCATAATATACTCAACCACCCCCACCCCCACCCCCACAAAGTGTCTTATTAACAAAGGAAATCTTAACAGTAAGACATCATTTAAAAAAAAAAAAAGGACTGGGAAATCAACAATTAATTCAAAGCTAACATTTTAGACGTAAAGGCTTCACTTCAGACCACTCCAAACCTTCAAGAAAGCTTTACACTTTCTACATATATTTTACACTTACGAGGGTAGATACAGGGACCAATTCCCATCACGATACAAGTACATATTGAAATAAACCTATTATTCTCCATGTTCTCACACCATTTCTCCCCATACAATAAAAGCCACTCAGGCTAATACTAAGAGAGACACTCCTGGTGATCACTGCATAGACTGCACTAGTAACCAGGAAAGGGAAGCAGAGGTGTTATTGTTGTTCCAATATAGTTCTAGAGGCAACTCCATGTGACTACTGCTGGTCCAGCCCACATTTAAAGGGAGGACAGAGGAAACCAGAGCAGCAGGAAACAGGAGGGGTAATTACCACAACCCTTTCCCATGGCCTCATTCTCTCCCATGCCACCACTTTCGGGCATATTTCAATCACAACAAAAAACCTTCCTTCTCTGAAAGGTTTCATAATTATTGAGGGTGAGCGGCAACAGGGAAGCAAATGGGGGAAGTCGGCGCTGTGGGAAAATCTCTCGCCACATATGTCAACTAGCCATTAGTAGGAAAATCAGGAGTACACTGGCAGCAAGCAAAAGGGCAGTTTGGGAAACTAATCACTTCTGCCTAATGATAAGAGAAGCCTTCAAAGCAGTGGAAGGTCGGCCCTAGCGAAGGGGCTCCACAGGTGAGTGTACTGAAAGAAACTATCATCTCCAGGGAGTGGAATACATTCCCTTTCCTGAGGTAAAAGGGGAACACACCAATGTCGGATACGGGACAGTTCAGGTATCATGTTCATCTTCCTTCCACCCCTCCCAAACTGACACTAAAAAGGATACACAATTCACAGCGAAAAGTGAGGAATGCAATAACTAGCCGCATACCCCTTGGTGAAAAAAGTGCTGTCATAACGGAAGAGGAATATAAGAATGGGTTCACCCAAGAAATTAATTATATGCCCTTCAAATAAAAGATAACCTTTGGATACCTTATGGAGACGTGAAAAAACCCTCAACTAGCTGGGCACCGTGGGGCACACCTGTAATCCCAGCTACTCAGGAGGCTGAGGTGCAAGAATCGCTGAAGCCCAGGAGCGGGAGGCCAGCCTGGGCAACAGATGGAGACCATATCTCTAAAATGAATAGCAATTTTTTAAAATCTCTCAACTGTTAGGATACGCTGGTGCTGTAGAAAGATTATAAGCCTAAATACTGGCAAACCATATACCTTCCTTGAATGTGAGATAAAAAAAATATTCAACAGAAGTGGTAGTAAATGACTGGATTACATCAAACAGGAAATAACAGTAATAATGATGGGATCAACCCTTAAAGCGAGCAAGGGTTAGAGACCAGAGTGGTGACAGTTGAGAAGCGTGGGCAACTAATTAGACTAAAAACTCGGGGAAAATGTGGAAAAGCCGAGTGGGAAAGTGATTCAGAAGCAAACAGAACTGAGTTGTAATGCACCAATGAAAGAATAACATTTTGAATATGTATTATTAACAGACTGAGCTTTGCGGTTTACAAAGCGCTCAAAAACCTACACTAAATGAACTGTGATATAACCAGACTACAGGAACCGGGGGTGAGGAGGAAAACTGAGTCCCAATTGAGACCAATGCCCTACAGAATTGAAAAGGAGAAGTAGAATTGAACTGTGCCTCCGGGTTTGCCAGGAAAGATTACAGAGCGCAGAAGTTGGGGTTCTAAAAGGGCCAGTCCCAAGACTAGCTACGGGCGTGAAAGCGGAAAGGTGATCAGATGGGACCGACAGCGTGGCGGGGAAGCTCCAGTCTACTGGCAGGCACCGAGGTGGGAGAGAAAACCACACCCTCCAGGGCAGAAGCCCGAAGGGGGGAGGGGAAGCGCCCCTGGGGTTGGGTGGGGCCCGGCCGACCCGGACCGGGGAAAGTAGGAAGAAGCACAAGGCAAAGTGAGGGGAAGAGGCAGCAGGGCGCCCGGGCCTGGACACACACGGACCGTGGAGCTGGCGAGTGAAGCTCGGCCCGGTCCTCACGGATGGGCGCCGGGGCAGTCTGCAGGCGGTGGGGTTTCAGACGAGCTGAACCCAGAACTAGAAAGCGCACGCTGCAGCGCTCAGGCCCCTGGAACAGGGAAGGAGAGGGACAGGATGGCAATTACCGCTGCTGCTCTCGGAGGACTCAAGACCCGCTGCCGCCGCCGCCGCTCGTTACCTGCCAATGTGCCTCTTACAAAGCGGCGGCGGCGGCACAGGCTGCCCAACCCGTCACGTGACCTCGCGTCACGAGCGAAGGAGGAGCCACAACACGTCGCTCGTGCGCGGCTTCAGAGCCCGCCCAGACGGCGCGCAGCCTCTTCTAGCTGCCACCTTCACCCCAACCCCGAGAGGCCGACCGCGTGGAGGTGGTGGGGGAAACCACAGAAAAGAAAAAATAAGGGAGACTTGATAATATGTATTGTACTCGGAGTCATCAGGAGAGGATTACCCACCGCATCCAGGGTGCCTACAACTGCAGCTCGTCGTCGCGCCATGATGACCTCACAAGGCACCATAGGTTGCTCCCCTGTGGCCGCCTCTCTCATCACGTGATGTGGTCCAGCCACTCAGGGCAAGCCTGGCCTCCCAAACGTTGCACGAGGGGACCACGAGTACCAACATGCTGCACAGCCAAGGCGACCCCTACCTCAGCCTTTCTCCCGCGGGCTCCCAGACGCACCCCCTAGAGACCTTAGTGCCGAGGGAAGGCCGGGCGGAAAGCGGACTAAGCTGGCTTGAAGGAGTAATACTACTGGACGCCGCCCGCCAGGTGGCGGAGCGTGGTGCCTGCTGGGAGGTGTAGTCCTGGCCGGGGGTGGGGTTCTGCTCCCACGTTCCTGGGCTCGCTCTGCGCCCTGCCCCCTGCGCGGGAAAACGCCAACGGCTCGCAGCGAGAGCCTCGGCAAGGCGGAAGGTCCGCCCACTTTTAGTCTTGTTCGGTGAGGTTGTACTTTTGCCCTCCCAAGCCCCTTCTGGGTGAAAAGACTAGCATCTATTGAACGCCTACTCCAAGTCCGCCGTTTATACAATCATTTCTGTTATATCATATAATCAACCCCTTGAGTCCAGGATTTCCCATATTTAAGGATAAAAAAAAGAAGCTTAGAGTTGCTTGTTGACCGAAGAAACCCAGGTTTTCTGCATTAGAAAATTAAAGACCTCCTCTCAATAGGATCTGACCTGTTGTCAACTCCAAAAATTACATATAAATAAGATGATGGTTTATAATTGTAGCATAGTGTTTTAAAAGTATTTTCCATTTACTGGCCTGTTTGGATGTGAGGGCGATCTGGCTGCGATATCTGTCACCCCATTGATTGCCAGGGCTGATTCCGCTGATCTGGCTGGCTAGGCGGGTGGCCTTCCTCCCGCACCGCTCCCGAGGCTGCATACTCGGTCGCAAAGGAGGAGCATCCCCCATAGAGGAGGACAGGTCAAGGATATAGGAGTAGCTGCACGCCCCTGTTAACAAGCTCTCAAGGTCCTCCAAACAAGCTCTCAAGGTCTACTTACTGGCCTGTTTTATCCCAAGCTGGTTACATATAAGGACTTTGCAGTCCTGGCATGCCTTACCTCAATTGGAGCTTTCCTCTGTAGTAACACCACTTCACCGGCTTGTGAAAATTAAATAAGATTATGTAAAATGCCTGCTTGGCACATAATAAACCCTCAATAAGTATCAGTAATCATTTTCACACTCTACCCGTTAGGCTCAACAGGTCTAAGTAAGGTAGAAAGAGGAAATTAGCTTATACTGAACTTTGTACAGGACACTATGCTAATTACTAATTTGCTAGTTATTAAGTAAAACAATTGAAATCTTAAACAGTCCTGTCTAGTTCGAAGAAAGCCTTTGTTATTCATCTGAATTAAAGAATGCTGCCGGGCGTGATGGCTCACGCATGTAATCCCAGCACTTTGGGAGGCGGAGGTAGGTGGATCACTTGAGGTCAGGAGTTTGTGACCAGCCTGGCCAACATGGTGAAACCCCGTCTTTACTAAAAAATACAAAAAATTAACCAGGCGTGGTGGTGGCCGCCTGTAATCCCAGCTACTTGGGAGACTGAGGCAGGATAATCACTTGAACCCAGGAGGTGGAGGTTGTCGTGATCCAAAATTGCGCCACTGCACTCCAGCCTGGGCAACAGAGTGAGACTCCATCTCAAAA
>NW_012102121.1:1729148-1731792 GCF_000951045.1 Mandrillus leucophaeus
AAAAAAAAAAAAAAAAGATTATGAGAAGGAAGACCAGAGACCACATGTTAGCTCTGTGACCCTGTATAAGCTGTGTCACTTCTCCAGGCCTCAATTTCTTATTAAATTCATTTTCAAAAACATCTGCCTTTTCTGTGTCAGGGACGCTGTGCTGGTTATTTTTATTACATTATCATTTGTTAAGGGAGAAGTCCTACCAAGAACCTAGGATCAGAGAAAATAAGAACATCAAACCCTAAAATCTCACTGATTCCTGTTATTGGGACCTGGATGCAACAGAACTAGCCTTTCCCTCCCCCTCCCTCACCCACACAAAGGATTCATTCGCTTTATCCACCCAGCTTGACTCTGAGACATTGACTCTGAAACTAATTTCACATCCTGTGACTGCAAAGGACATCCCCATCTTTGTGTGTGTGTGTGTGTGTGTGTGTGTGTGTGTGTGTTGAGACAAAGTCTTGCTCTGTTGCCCAGGCTGGAGTGCAGTGGCGCGATCTCGGCTCACTGCAATCTCCGCCTCCCGGGTTCATGCCATTCTCCTGCCTCAGCCTCCCAAGTAGCTGGGACTACAGGCTCCCACCACCATGCCCGGCTAATTTTTTAAAATATTTTTTGGTAGAGATGGGGTTTCACCATGTTACCCAGGATGGTCTTAGATCTTCTGACCTCGTGATCTGCCTGCCACGGCCTCCCAAAGTGCTATGACTACAGGCGTGAGCCACCGGGCCCAGCCATCTCCATCTCTTTTACCAGTTTTTGTTTGCTTCAGTCTTCTTGCTGGACTAAAGTGAGCACATAATGTCACGGAAGATACACTGGAGAAATTATCAGAAGCCTGGGTTCTGAAGTCTGTACAAATGGGTGGCAATATGATAGATAGGTGTGTGAAATCATTCTTTTTTTTTTTTAGACAAGGTCTTGCTGTGTTGCCCAGGCTAGAGTGCAGTACCTATTCACAGGTGTAATCATAGTGTACTATAGCCTTTAGCTCCCGAACTCAGGCAGTCTTCCCATCTCAGCCTCCAGACTAGCTGAGAATACAGGCAGTATGCCACTGCACCTGGCTCTGGAATCAGTAATTCTTAGATGAGGCCCATCCTCAAAAACAAACAGTAATAGTAATAGGTGGCTGAGATTTAGGAGGATACAATCAAGGCATATAATCTCCAAAGCAGAACAGGTGTGGTGGCTCGCTATCACTCTAGGAGGCCGAGATGGGAGGCTCACTTGGGGCCAGGAGTTCAAGACCAGCCTGGGCAATATAGCAAGACTCTGTCTCTATTTATATATACACATATTTATTTTCTTAATAAAAAACTTCAAAGCAGAATTTTCACAAACTAGACAAAGCTAATCACAGTTGAAATCTTTTTTTTCTTTTTTTGATACAGGGTCTCACTCTGTTGCCCAGGCTGGAATGCACCTTCACCTCCTGGGTTCAACCAATTCCCGTGCCTCAGCCTCCCAATTAACTGGGACTACAGTCAGGCAGCACCGTACCCAGCTAATTTTTGTACTTTTAGTAGAGACGGGTTTTGCTATGTTAGCCGGACTGGTCTCAAACTCCTGGCTTCAAGTGATCTGCCCACCTTGGCCTCCCAAAGTGTTGGAATTACAGGCATGAGCCACCACACCTGGTCCACAGTTGAAATCTAATGTACTCTCTTAATTGTAAAATAAATGTCATAATCAAATGCATTATACCCTGCCTAAAGAATGTGATAACATGAGGTCAGGAGATTGAGACCATCCTGGCTAACATGGTGAAACCCCATCTCTACTAAAAATACAAAAAAATTTGCCAGGCATGGTGGCGGGCACCTGTAGTCCCAGCTACTTGGGAGGCTGAGGCAGGAGAATGGCATGAACCTGGGATGCGGAGCTTGCAGTGAGCTGAGATAGCGCCACTGTACTCCAGCCTGGGCGACAGAGCGAGACTTGGTTTCAGAAAAAAAAAAAAAAAACGTGATAACAGAGAGGAAATAGGCTTCCTAGAGTCTTTAAAAAAAAAAAAAAGTGAACCTTAATAAGCAAAATGTATGCCTTGCAAGAAACAGGGTGGCCTAACCAGCACTTCAAACATTCTGACCCCTTAGCAGATTTCTGCCTTTAGCAGATGAAGATGGGTGTTCCATGCCTATTAACCATGAGGACCCAAGATTCCCCGACCTGTGTTCCATGTTTTCAAGCAACCTACTGACTAGAATTTGGCTTCTGTTTAATACCTTCCTCCAGAGAAGTGAATGTGCTATTGACCAGAAAACCATATGTTATTTGACTTGACTGAAAATTAGTGTACTGGCCAGGCGCAGTGGCTCATGCTTGTAATCCCAGCACTTTGGGAGGTCGAGGTGGGTGGATCACCTGAGGTCAGGAGTTCGACACAAGCCTGACTAACGTAGTGAAACACCATCTCTACTAAAAATACCAAAAAATTAGCAGGGCAAGGTGGCACATGCCAGTAATCCCAGCTACTAGGGAGGCTGAGGCAGGAGAATTGCTTGAATCCAGGAGGCAGAGGTTGCAGTGAGATCACGTCATTGCACTCCAGCCTGGGCGACAGAGCGAGACTCCTTCAAAAAAAAAAAGAAAGAGAGAGAGAAAGGAAAAAAAGGAAAGGAAGGGAAAGGAAAAGGGGAAGGAA
>NW_012102121.1:1735463-1739765 GCF_000951045.1 Mandrillus leucophaeus
ACCTTGGCCTCCCAAAGTGCTGGGATTACAGGGGTGAGCCACTGCGCCCGGCCTGAGATGCTGAACTTTGAATGCAGTGACCAAAAGAAGTAATCATAATGTCACTGTGTGAGGCCTTTTGGGCATGGTGGCTTAAATCTGTAATCCCAGTACTTTTGGAGACCTAGGAAGGAGGATTTCAAATTGCTCTAGCATATTGACTTTGGAAACAAAAGACATCATTCTATTTATAGCATTCTGGTTTTGGTAGTGGTATTTCCATTTACAAAATGTAGTAATTCTCAATCGCTGATAATGGCAAATCCTAGAAAACACAGCATTCTTAAATGTGATTTTAACATCATTCTCAAAGAGTTGTTGGCTGAAGATTCATTTCATGAATCCAATTTTTCCAAAATAGACAATTCTGATGATTCAGATGATCCTGATGTTAGTTCTGTTTAGAAATAACTCAAAGAATAGTTTTTTATATTTTATGTTCACATTGAAAACCAGTCAAGTTTGCTTCAGCCTCAGTGAGCGTGTTTATGTGAAATTAAATGAGCACTGGCGGCGAGTTACACTGTTTTTTTTTTCTAAACCAGGAAAGGGTTAAAAACCTTTGCTTAGGCCAGACACAGTGGTTCATGCCTGTAACCCCAGCACTTTGGGAGGCCAAGAGGGGATTATCTCTTGAGCCCAGGAGTTCAAGACCAGCCTGGCCAACATGGCAAAACCCCATCTCTACTAAAAAATATAAAAATTAGCCAGGAGTGATGGCACACACCTGTAGTCCCAGCTACTCAGGTGGCTGAGGCACAAGAATCACTGGAACCCGAGAGGTAGAGGTTGCAGCGAGCCGAGATCATACCACTGCACTCCAGCCTGGGCAACAGAGCAAGACTCTGTAAAAAACAAACAAACAAACAAACACAGAAAGCCTGGTTGGGCACAGTGGCTCATGCCTGTAATCTCAGCACTTTGGGAGGCTGATGAGGGCGGATCACAAGGTCAGGATTTTGAGACCAGGCTGGCCAACATGGTGAAACCCCTTCTCTACTTCTAAAAAAAATAATATAATTAGCTGGGCATGGTGGCGTGCAATCCCAGCTACTCGGGAGGCTGAGGCGGGAGAATTGCTTGAAACCAGGAGGCAGAGGTTGCAGTGAGCCAAGATCGCGCCATTGCACTCCAGCCTGGGCGACAGAGCAAGACTCTGTCTCAAAAAAAATTATATATATATAAAACAAAAAGTAGCCGGGTGTGTCGGTGCATGCCTATAGTCCCAGCTACTTGGGAGGCTGAAGCACAAGAACAATTTGAACCCAGGAGGCGGAGGTTTCAGTGAGCCAAGATTGTGCCACTGCACTCCATCTCATATCAGGACTCCATCTCAAAAAAACAAAACAAAACAAAAAATCCCTTTGCTTATGGCCAGGCACGGTGGCTGATGCCTATAGTCCCGGGATTTGGGGAGGCCACGGCCGGCAGATTGCTTGAAGCCAGGAGTTCAAGAACAGCCTGGGACACATGGCAAAATTTCATCTCTATAAAAAAATGCAAATATTAGTCGGTGCTGGTGGTGCACACCTATAGTACCAACTACTAAGGAGGCTGAGGTGGGAGGATCAATTGAGCCTTGGAGGTCAAGGATGCAGTGAGCCATGATCACATCACTGTACTCCAGCCTGGGCAACACAGCAAGACACTATTTCAATAAAAACAAAATCTTTGCTTATAAGCCATTCAGGAGGTCACATTTTAATCATGAGCTGCCTGATTTTTCTTGCTTGGTGCCCTGAAAATAAATGCCTTCCTTTGTCCCACTACAAAACCTCAATATACATGTTTGGTTTACTGCACCAGGCGAGTGGACCCTAGTTCAATTCAGTAACAAGTTCAGCCTTGGAAACATAGCAAGACCTCATCTCTAAATAAAAATAAAAATAGACCAAGCATAGAAGCTCACATCTGTAATCCCAGCACATTGGGATGCCAAGGCAGGAGGATCACTTGAGCCCAGGATTTCAGGACCAGCTTGGGCACCATAGGGACATCTCATCTCTACAAAAAGTCAAAAAATTGGCCAGGGGAGGTGGCTTACGCCTGTAATCCCAGCACTGTGGGAGGCCGAGGCAGGCAGATCACCTGAGGTTGGGAGTTCAAGACCACCCTGACCAACACGGAGAAACCCCATCTCTACTAAAAATACAAAATTAGCTGGGTGTGGTGGTGCATGCCTGTAATCCCAGCTACTTGGGAGGCTGAGGCAGGAGAATCACTTGAACCCGGGAGACAGAGGTTGCAGTGAGCTGAAATCGTGCCATTGCACTCCAGCCTGGGCAACAAGAGCAAAACTCTGGCCAGGAGCGGTGGCTCACGCCTGTAATCCCAGCACTTTGGGAAGCAGAAGCAGGCAGATCACAAGGTCAGGAGTTTGAGGCCAGCCTGGCCAACATGGCGAAACCCCATCTCTACTAAAAATAGAAAACTTAGTCAGGCGTGATGGCGCGCGCCTGTAGTCCCAGCTACTCTGGAGGCTTGAACCCGGGAGGCGAGGTTGCAGTGAGCCGAGATCATGCCACTGCACTCCAGCCTGGGCGACAGAGTGAGACTCCATCTCACAAAAACAAAAAACAAAACACAGACTCTTCCCCTGCCAGGAATAGCTAAAAGTAAGTAAGGAGACAATTTGTTAGCAATCTAGGGGAAAAGATTTAGAACCACACTGCACTCCATATACCTGTTAACCTAAATATCAGAGAGAGGCTCTCTAAAGAAAATGGTATTTTTTCAGGAATAAGGCATTGCAGAGGGAATTCACATACCATAGTAAACTATGTGTGTATTCAGGAAAGTAAAGGAGGACAAAGATTTTCAAAGGATAGATAAGAATTGCACAATTGTTTTGAGATAATTATCCTTGGCTATGAATCCAAGGATTAATAACAAGGATCATGCTAGTTCGAGGTTGGGCAGCCAGTTGTTGGGCAAATGTCCTTTGCAGAAGTATTTTTTGTGTAAGATTGTGATGGCCATTGTCCAAGGTTGCAGTTTGGCAGTCTTTTATGACAGTTTCTGTTATCAGGCATTTATGTATGAGAATCCTCTCTTCATGGTCTTCCTCGGCACTATTTGTCAGAGTTTTTTTCTTCTTGTTGTTAACACAAGCGACTCGATTTTGATTCTGAAAATGTTCATATACCAAGTGGCTTAAGATGGGAAAAGCTAACATTTGTTGTCTGTCAGGCACAGTTCATCTTATCTTTGTCCCAATTATAAATATTCAAGGTAATTTGTCTGATTTTACAAAACAGGGAGTAGAGGACACATTAAATAGGTGACCCAGGATTCTAAACTTTTATTCCAAAGCCTGTGCTCTTTCTACTAAGCCATGGTGCCACTCTATAGAAAATTGTCATTTTTTTTTTTTTTTTTGAGACAAGGTGTCACTCTGTCACCCAGGCTGGAATGCAGTGGTGGGATCACGGCTCACTGCAGCCTGGACCTCTTGGGCTCAGGTTATCCTCTCACCTCAGCCTCCCCAGTAGCTAGGACTACAGGTGCATGCCAACACACCTGGCTAATTTTTAAATCTAATTTAATTTAATTTAATTTTTGTAAAGATGGAATCTTGCTATGTTGCCCAGCCCAGTCTTGAACTCCTGGCCCCAGTGATCCTCCTGCCTTGGTCTCCCAAAACACTGGGACTACATGCTTGAGCCACCATCCCGAGCCCTCTATGTAACATTAAAAAGGCCAAAATTAACAATAGATCTGGGGAGAAAAACACAAATTTATAAATTAATATTTTTACCATAAAAAGAGCTCATACAAATTGACAAAAACACTGAAAATTCAGTAGATAAATGGACAAACATACCACAGTTCCCAAAAGTGGGAATACAGCTAATCAACAAACATATGGAAAAATATTTTACCTCACTAGAATTTGTTTTATTATGTGTATATATTTTTGAGACAGTCTCACTCTGTCGCCAAGGCTAGAGTGACATGATCACGACTCACTGCAGCCTCAACCTCCTGGGCTCAAATGATCCTTCTGCCTCAGCCTCCCAAGTAGCTGGGATTGCAGGCATGAGTCAACAGGCCCAGCTAATTTTTTTATTTTTTGTAGAGATTAAGCTTCACTATATTGTCCAGGCTGATCTCAAATTCCTGGACTCAAGCATTTCTCCCACTTCGGCCTCCCAAAGTGGTAAAGTGGTGGGATTACAGGCATGATACAGCACATTCAGCCACTAGAAATTTTTTTTTTTTTTTTTTTTTTGAGACAGAGTCTTGCTCTGTTGCCTGGGCTGG
>NW_012102121.1:1740568-1742853 GCF_000951045.1 Mandrillus leucophaeus
CCTGTAGTCCCAGCTACTAGGGAGGCTGAGGCAGGAGAATGGCATGAACACGGGAGGCAGAGCTTGCAGTGAAGCAAGATTGCGCCACTGCACTCCAGCCTGGGCAACAAAGCGAGACTCCATCTCCCAAATAAAAAAAAAAAAAAGAAAAGAAAAGAAAAAAGGCACTCTCTTATTTGCGTAATAGGAGTACAAATTGGCATAAACTTTTTGGAAAACAAAAAGTCATAATATATTAAAGCATCCAAATCCATTCTCATTCTCGGCTCTAAGGAAATAATTTTAAAAATGGAAAAATTGTTACGCAGGAAAACATTTCTCTCAGGTCTATTTATAACTGCAAATATTGGAAGCATCTGACATATCTGACTGTAGAGAAATGGTTAAGTAAATTATGGTATTCATGCTAAATCCCATATTATGCAGCCTTTATAAATAACATTTTCAAAAAACATGCCAGGACATGGGAAAATGCTTGCTATGTACATTTAGGTATAAAAAGCCAAAACCAAATCTGTGAGTAAATATAACTATGTAAGAACACTATGCATAAGAAAGGCTATAAAAATACATCAAAAGAATAGTAACATGGGCTGTATTTAGAAAATGGCAATTTAGATAACATTTTCACTTCTCTGTAATTTCAAATTGCTTTTAATACTCAGGTCTTACATCAGGCGAGGTGGCTCACGCCTCTACTCCCAGCACTTTGGGAGGCCAAGGCGGGTGGATCACGAGGTCTGAAGTTTGAGATCAGCCTGGCCAATATGGTGAAACCCCATCTCTACTAAAAAGACAAAAATTAGCCAGGCGTGGTGGTGTGTGCCTGTAGTCTCACTACTCTGCAGGCTGAGGCAGGAGAATTGCTTGAACTTGGGAGGTGGAGGTTGCAGTGAGCCGAGATTACGCCACTGCACTCCAGCCTGGGTGACACAGCAAGACTCCATCTTTAAAAAAAAAAAAAAAAAAAAAAAATTCAGGTGTTACTTTTATGATCTAAATAATGTTTAAGCAAATATTTAGGGCTATTGAAGGTTGTATGCTTTCAGAGAGAGATCCATTGTATATGAATATGAACATAATAGCTTATCAGGAAGGATCAGATTTCTAGGATGTTGTATGGACTGAATCCTCCCACCCCAACTCATATGTTGAAGTACTACAGATTGTGACTGTATTTGGAGTTAGGATGTTTAAAGAGGTAATTGAGGTAATTAAGGTTAAATTAGGTCATCGGGCTGGGCCCTAATTTAATCCAATAGATCTTTTTTTCCTTCTTCTTGAGACGGAGTCTTGCTCTGTTGCCAGGTTGGAGTAGGGTGATGTGATCTCGGCTCACTGCAAGCTCTGCCTGTCATTCTCATGCCTCAACCTCCCAAGTAGCTGGGATTACAGGCACCTGCAACCATACCCAGCTAATTTTTGTATTTTTAGTACAGATGGGGCTTCACCACGTTGGCTAGGCTGGTCACGAATTCCTGAGCTCAGGTGGTCCGCCTGCCTCGGCCTCCCAAAGTGCTGGGATTACAGGCGTGACCCCTGAGCCCAGTTAATTAAAAAAAAATTTTTTTTTGAGACGGCACGATCTCAGCTCACTGCAACCTCCGCCTCCCGGGTTCAAGCGATTCTTCTGCCCCAGCCTCCTGAGTAGCTGGGACTACAGGTGCACAACAGCACACTTGGCTAATTTTTGTATTTTTAGTACAGACAGCATTTTACAGTGTTAGCCAGGATGGTCTTGATCTTCTGACCTCATGATCCACCCACCTCAGCCTCCCAAAGTGCTGGGATTACAGGCGTGAGCTACTATGCCCAGCTTTTAAAAATTTTTATAGAGACAGGTCTAGCTACATTGCCCAGGCTGATCTTGAACTCCTGGCCTCGAGTGATCCTCCTACCTCGGCCTCCCAAAGAGGTAGGCCATGAGCCACTGTGCCCAGCTAAAAAAAATTTTTTTTTAAATTAGCAATGTATAGTCTTCACCCAGTATCCATGGGATATTTATTCCAGGACACAATCCTCCCCCAGTGTACCAATATCCACAGATGCTCAAGTCCCTTATATTAAATGGTGTCGTAGTATTTGCATATAACCTAAGCATATACTTTTTATTTTATTTTATTTTATTTTATTTTATTTATTTTGAGCCGGAGTCTCACTCTGTCGCCCAGGCTGGAGTGCAATGGCGCAATCTCAGCTCACTGCAACCTCCGCCTCCCAAGTTCAAGAGATTCTCCTGCCTCAGCCTCCCGAGTAGCTGGGACTACAGGTGCACAACAGCACAC
>NW_012102121.1:1744493-1749356 GCF_000951045.1 Mandrillus leucophaeus
AAAAAAAAAAAAAAAAAAAAAAATTCAGGTGTTACTTTTATGATCTAAATAATGTTTAAGCAAATATTTAGGGCTATTGAAGGTTGTATGCTTTCAGAGAGAGATCCATTGTATATGAATATGAACATAATAGCTTATCAGGAAGGATCAGATTTCTAGGATGTTGTATGGACTGAATCCTCCCACCCCAACTCATATGTTGAAGTACTACAGATTGTGACTGTATTTGGAGTTAGGATGTTTAAAGAGGTAATTGAGGTAATTAAGGTTAAATTAGGTCATCGGGCTGGGCCCTAATTTAATCCAATAGATCTTTTTTTCCTTCTTCTTGAGACGGAGTCTTGCTCTGTTGCCAGGTTGGAGTAGGGTGATGTGATCTCGGCTCACTGCAAGCTCTGCCTGTCATTCTCATGCCTCAACCTCCCAAGTAGCTGGGATTACAGGCACCTGCAACCATACCCAGCTAATTTTTGTATTTTTAGTACAGATGGGGCTTCACCACGTTGGCTAGGCTGGTCACGAATTCCTGAGCTCAGGTGGTCCGCCTGCCTCGGCCTCCCAAAGTGCTGGGATTACAGGCGTGACCCCTGAGCCCAGTTAATTAAAAAAAAATTTTTTTTTGAGACGGCACGATCTCAGCTCACTGCAACCTCCGCCTCCCGGGTTCAAGCGATTCTTCTGCCCCAGCCTCCTGAGTAGCTGGGACTACAGGTGCACAACAGCACACTTGGCTAATTTTTGTATTTTTAGTACAGACAGCATTTTACAGTGTTAGCCAGGATGGTCTTGATCTTCTGACCTCATGATCCACCCACCTCAGCCTCCCAAAGTGCTGGGATTACAGGCGTGAGCTACTATGCCCAGCTTTTAAAAATTTTTATAGAGACAGGTCTAGCTACATTGCCCAGGCTGATCTTGAACTCCTGGCCTCGAGTGATCCTCCTACCTCGGCCTCCCAAAGAGGTAGGCCATGAGCCACTGTGCCCAGCTAAAAAAAATTTTTTTTTAAATTAGCAATGTATAGTCTTCACCCAGTATCCATGGGATATTTATTCCAGGACACAATCCTCCCCCAGTGTACCAATATCCACAGATGCTCAAGTCCCTTATATTAAATGGTGTCGTAGTATTTGCATATAACCTAAGCATATACTTTTTATTTTATTTTATTTTATTTTATTTTATTTATTTTGAGCCGGAGTCTCACTCTGTCGCCCAGGCTGGAGTGCAATGGCGCAATCTCAGCTCACTGCAACCTCCGCCTCCCAAGTTCAAGAGATTCTCCTGCCTCAGCCTCCCGAGTAGCTGGGACTACAGGTGCACAACAGCACACTTGGCTAATTTTTGTATTTTTAGTACAGACAGGGTTTCACCATGTTGGTCAGGCTGGTCTTGAACTCCCGATCTCAGGTGATCTGCCCACCTTGGCCTCCCAAGGTGTTGGGATTACAGGCATGACCCACCGTGCCTGGCCCAGAATCAGAACTTAAACTCAAGTCTTCCTAAATTTAAACATAGTGCTTTATTTTCTCCAACACCATCAGTGTTTTTGCCTTCCCCTTCTCCCCACTGACCATAAAGCTTCTTGCAAACAAGGACTGCGTTTTTTCATGTGTGTATTTCTTTTGTCATAGAGACGGGATCTCATTATGTTGCCCAGACTGTTCTCAAACTCCTGGCCTCAAGTGATCCTCCCACCTCGGTCTTGCAAAGTGTTGGGATTACAGGCATGAGCCACTGTGCCTGGCCTCATGTCTGTATTTCTAGCACCTAGCATGAGATTTAGCTCATAGTAAGCACAGAATAAATATTTTTTAAATGAAGAGTGATGTTTCTGAAGACTTATATTGTAAAATGTCTCTGTTTTGCACTTTCACATTTTGCTTACAGGGAGGATTGTAGAAACCAATACACGCCCACCTACTACAAGTTAGAATTTATCAAATTCTAGAGATGAATTTAAAACAAGTTTGACCTAGGGTTTATTATTTTCCCACTATGTGCCTAGCTGTGTTCTGGGTGCTGTGAAGAATAAAAAATAAATAAAATAAATTTTAAAATATCTTTGACACAATGTTTCACAATGCTAGCACTTTGTTTTAAATATAGTATGTTCTAAATAAATGTCTAATGAAAAAAGGAAGAGAGACAGACTAGGAGAATGTTACAGGCCACGAGTTTGAGACCAGCCTGGGCAACACTGGGAAACCTCGTCTCTACAAAAAATACAAAAATTAGTTGGGTGTGGTGGCGTGGTGGACAGATAATCCAGGCAGTCAGGATTTCCAAGTAGGAGAAACTATGTAAACAGGCAGAGGAGAAGTAAGTCCAAGATAGACTCAAAAACCAGTTTGGCTGCAGGGAAGGTACTTTGGGAGTCGATGTAATGAAGATGAAGTGTTATAGAAGTCAGTATCTGATTGTACAGGATCTTATATGCCAGGTTAAGGAATTCATTTCCTCCCTGCTAAAATCCTCTTTCTATAAAAATGTGAATGTCAGTAGGGGTCTCCAGAAGTAGAAAAGCCTCCTTAGAGACACTGAGGAATGAAGTTCTAATGGTGGGATGACAGGTGGTGGGTTGATATTTTAGATGAGGAGGCCACCCCCTCAGATCCTCTGCTGATATGCCGCCAGTTCTGCTGACTTGAGGGTGGGCCAGCTGTGGTCACTAAAGAAAGAACGCTTTTGATGGCGCTCACTTGCATATCGACTTTAAATTAGTTAATTTAAGCAAAACTCTTCGATTGCTCTTCCAAGAATGAACACATCGTAGTCACGAGGAGAAATCTGTTCTTTTTTTTTTCTCCCTCTGTCGCCCAGGCTGGAGTGCAGTGATGCGATCTCCCCTCACTGCAAGCTCCACCTCCTGGGTTCACGCCATTCTTCTGCCTCAGCCTCCCGAGTAGCTGGGACTACAGGCATGTGTCACCACGCCCGGCTAATTTTTTTTGTATTTTTAGTAGAGAGAGGGTTTTACTGTGTTAGCCAAGATGGTCTCGATCTCCTGACCTTGTGATCCGCCCACCTTGGCTTCCCAAAGTGCTGGGATTACAGGCATGAGCCACCGTGCCCGGCCTGAGAAATCTGTTCTGATGAGGACGAGTATAATTCCCAGCCCAGCCAGAAAAGAAAATATGCCACCCACAGCACACTAGGGAGGGAAGGAGGGGGCTTAACAACCTGTTTGGCCCAGACCTTCCCCAACATTCCCCCAGTCAAATGATAATCTCCTAGTGGCTTGGGCCTTGTTTCAGGCCAAAGATAGTTCAGTATGGCCTTCTGCAAGGACAGAATGGCTACACCTGTTGGCTCCTTAAAAGTAAGACCAAGCCAGGCAGTGGCTCATGTCTGTAATCTCAGCACTTTGGGACAAAGGAGGATGGCTTGAACCCAGAATGTCTTTTTCTTTTTTTTCTTTTTTGAGATGGAGTCTTGCTCTGTTGCCAGGCTGGAGTGCAGTGGTGCAATCTCAGCTCACTGCAACCTCCAACTCCCTGGTTCAAGCGATTCTCCTGCCTCAGCCTCCCGAGTAGCTGGGATTACAGGCACGTGCCACCACGCCCAGCTAATTTTTGTATTTTTAGTAGAGACGGGTTTCACCTTGCTGGCCAGGAGGGTCTCAATCTCTTCACCTCGTGATCCACCCACCTTGGGCTCCCAAAGTACTAGGATTACAGGTGTGAGCCACCACGCCTGGCCAAGCCCAGAATTTCAAGACCAGCCTGGGCAACATAGCGAGCATAGTGAGACCCTGTTTCTACAAAAAAAAAAAAAAAAAAAAAAGCGACAACCAATTGCCTTTTGGCTGAAAAACCACAATACGTCTCAACATTTCTGATCCTGAGCTCTGCTCTTGGGAAAATTGTAATGGTCATATATCTGGGAAATGACTCCTGAGCCCAACTTCATCTTCCTGGCAGTGAAGGAAATATTATCCTTATTTTAAAGAGGAGGATTTGAGTCCCAGAGAGATTAACTGCAATTCTTTCCTCTCCCTACGATGCCCCTTTGACAAGCAATTATTGTCCACTAAATAAATGCCTGAGACTGTATTAGGTAGTGCGAGACAATACATCAGATTTTGTCTTCAGGGTCTTCATAATCTAACAGGCAAACAGATATACAAATCCTTTACATGTGTGGAAATAGATAATTAATTGTACCAGAAGTGGCAGGGCATCAGGTAAGGCCTCAGAGAGGAGAAACTAAGTGTGCAGGATACAAAAAGATTGAGATTTCTCCAGTTAGGTTTGGTTGCTTCTTATCAAGTACAAATTCCTGAAAGAAATCTTTTTTTTTTGGTTTTGTTTTGAGACAGAGTCTTGCTCTGTCGCCCAGGCTGGAGTGCAGTGGCATGATCTTGGCTCACTGCAAGCTCCGCCTCCCGGGTTCACGCCATTCTCCTGTCTCAGCCTCCAGAATAGCTGGGACTACAGGCGCCTGCCACCACGCCTGGCTAATTTTTTTGTATTTTAGTAGAGACGGGGTTTCACTGTGTTAGCCAGGATGGTCTCGATCTACTGACCTTGTGATCCGCCCGCCTCGGCCTCCCAAAGTGCTGGGATTACAGGCGTGAGCCACTGCGCCTGGCCCAGAAAGAAATCTTAAAGAGCTCAATTTTTCAGGCTGGGCATTGTGGCTCACGCCTGTAATCCCAGAACATTGGGAAGCTGAGGTGTGCAGATCACGAGGTCAGGAGTTTGAGACTAGCTTGGCCAATATGGTGAAACCCTGTCTCTAGTAAAAATAAAAGAAGTAGCCAGGCATGGTGGCGAACGCCTGTAGTCCCAGCTACTCGGGAGGCTGAGGCAGGATAATCGCTTGAACCTGGAAGGCAGAGGTTGCAGTGAGCTGAGATTG
>NW_012102121.1:1749688-1756477 GCF_000951045.1 Mandrillus leucophaeus
AGTCTCAAAAAAAAAAAAAAAAAAGAGCTTTGCTCGATTTTTCAAGTCAGATAATACTATGGGTCAATGGTCACTCTAGGATATGGAGATGTTCACCCTGGTCCAGTCAGCTGAGGTTAGTGGTTGTAGCAGGTCATGTGAGCTGCCCAGGGCTGCACCTTCAGTACCGGCCATCAGTGCCCATGGCAGGTAGGAGAGGAAGACTTTCCTGGTTTCTGAAGTACGAGTAAGAGGTGAGTTCCTGGCCGGGAGTGGTGGCTCACACCTGTAATCCCAGCACTTTGGGAGGTCGAGGCAGGTGGATCACCTGAGGTCAGGAGTTTGAGACTAGCCTGGCCAACATGGGGAAACCCCATCTCTACTAAAAAAATACAAAAAATTAGCTGGGCACAGTGGCAGGCGCCTATAATTCCAGTTACTCGGGAGGCTAAGGCAGGAGAATCGCTTGAACCGGGGAGGCAGAGGTTGCAGTGAGCCAAGATTGCACCATTTCACTCTAGCCTGGGAGAGAGCAAGACTCTGTCTCAAAAATAAAAAATAAAAATAAAAAGAAGAAGTTAGTTCCTAAACAGCCTAGAGATGCATTCAGTCAAGGTCCCCAGGCTTAGGTGGAATGTACCTCCAACATGTGCTGGGGCCTTAAAAGCTCACGCTGGGTGCCGTGGCTCACACGTGTAATCTCAACACTTTGGGAGGCTAAGGCAGGGGGATCCTTTGAGGCCAGGAGTTCGAGACCAGCCTGTGAAACATGGCAAAACCCCGTCTCCACTAAAAATACAAAAATTAGCAACATAGTGAGACCCTGTCTCTACAAGAAATTTTAAAATTAATCAGGTGTGGTGGCACATGCCTATAGTCCCAGCGGAGGACTGCCTGAACCCAGGAGTTTGAGAGTAGGGCTGGGCAACATGGGGAAACTCTATCTATAAATATATATATATATATATTAGCTGGGCATGGTGGTGCACACCTGTAGTTCCAACTACTCAGGAGACTGACGTGGGAGGACCACCTGAACCTGGGGAGGTCAGGGCTGCAGTGAGCCATGATTGTGCCAGTGCACTCCAGCGTGGGTGACAGAGCAAGACCCTGTCTCAAAACAAAACAAAACAAAACAACAACAAAAAAACCACACAATAAAAAACTCAACAATCAACAAAATGAGCTCTAATGTGTAGCATTTGCTGATTTCTGTGGCATAAATATCCCTACCATAGCCTATTTAAAGTTACAGGATATGGCCAGGCATGGTGGCTCACGCTTATAATCACAGCAATTTGGGAGGCCAAGGCTGTTGGATCACTTGAGGTCAGGAGTTCAAGACCAGCCTGGGCAACATGTCGAAACCCTGCCTCTACTAAAAATACAAAAATTAGTCGGTCATGGTGATGCGGACCTGTAATCCCAGCTACTTGGAAGGCTGAGGCAGGAGAATCACTTGAACCCAGGAGGCAGAGGTTGTAGTGAGCAAAAATTGCACCACTGCACTCCAGCCTGGGCAACAGAGAGAAACCTGTCTCAAAAAAATAAATAAATAAACAAAGATAAAATAAAATAAAGTTACAGGATATATCAAGCTACATCAACCTACAATATAATCCTGGAAGTGGAGAGTGAAGTAGTGGAGAACTCTGACTCCTGTGCAGGCAAGTTACTTTATCTCTCTGGGCCTCAGTTTCTTCATCTGTAAAATGAGATGATACTAATCCTTCCTCCATGGAGTCCTTAAGGGGATTAAATGTGAATATATGAAAATCACTTATGGCAGAGCCTAGCATTCCGTTCCTTTTAGCTTTGTTAGCCTCTGCTATTAATTTACTGTGTGACCTTGGGCAAGGCTCTTTCTATCTCTGCATCTTAGTTCCTTCACTTTGTAAAACAAAGAGGTTTTATTATAAATAATCTTTGACATCCTTTCAGCTCTAAAAATCCTAGGGCCATCTATGACTCCAGTAAAAGAGAAACCTCAGCCTCCCCTCTCTGGTTTATAAGCACTTTTACTGAAATCACAGGTATAAGTCACCTGGGTGATTCAAGAAACATCCAAGTGGATTCTGTCCAAAGTGGATTCATTCCAAAATGTAAAGTTAAAAGGCCAGTTGTGGTGGCTCACTCCTGTAATCCCAGCACTTTTGGAGGCCAAGGCAGATGGATCACTTGAAGTTGAGAGTTCGAGACGAGCCTGGCCAACATTGTGAAACCCCATCTCTACTGGGAAAAAAAAAAGAAAAGAAATACAAAAATTAGTTGGGCGTGGTGGTGCACGCCAGTAATCCCAGCTACTCAGGAGGCTGAGGTAGGAGAATTGCTTGAACCCAGGAGGCAGAGGTTGTAGTGAGCTGAGATCACACCACTACAAAAGACTGTCTCAAGAAAAAAAAAGTAGGCCGGCATGAACCCGGGAGGCGGAGCTTGCAGTGAGCTGAGATCCGGCCACTGCACTCCGGCCACTGCACTCCAGCCTGGGTGACAGAGCGAGACTCCGTCTCAAAAAAAAAAAAAAAAAAAAAAAGTAAAGTTAAAAGTGATTATCAGGCCGGGCGGTGGCTCACGCCTGTAATCCCAACATTTTGGAAGGCCGAGGTGGGCAGATCACCTGAGGTCAGGAGTTTGAGACCAACCTGGCCAACATGGTGAAACCCCATCACTGCTAAAAATACAAAAATTAGCTGGGCGTGGTGGCACATGCCTGTAATCCCAGCTACTCAGGAGGCTGAGACAGGAGAATTGCTTGAACCCAGGAGGAAGAGGTCGCAGTGAGCTGAGGTCGTGCCGCTGCACTCCAGCCTGGGTGACAGAGCAAGACTCCATCTCAAAAAAAAAAAAGAAGAAGAAGAAGAAGAAGTAATTGTCAGCCTTTGCCTCATTCAGTCTGGGAAAACTTTTCTGGGGCCAAAGCTTCCCAGCATCTGGGACTCTTTTCCTCTAACTGGCAGGCCCAGGTGCTGGTCAGTTCTGGCTGCTTCATTTGTAAACCTGCCAGGTGCCTGGTTTAGGAACTTTCTGACTCTTCCTTGTTGGGAGGGTCCTAGGGGAAAATGCCTTTTTTTTTTTCTTGGTTTCATGGAGAGAAACAAAAACAGAAAGAAACAGATATACAGAGAGAAACCTAGAGGCACTATTAATAGAAAGAGACTGAGAAAAAAACACCAGGAGAAAGATTTTTCTGACATTTTTTTTTCTAACAAGAGAAGACAAATACAAACAGAGCTGAAGATAAAATAAAAGCTGATTCTCATCACAACTCTGCAAAATTTCTTGGAAAGGATCATGTTTCAAATAAATACACATGCAGTACAGATGGTGGTATTTCTTGCTTTTTTCCCTACTTTTAACGCTGGGGTATTTTGAGCATGCACCTTCCCCCATCCCAAATGCCCAGTGGAATAGTCTTACCTATGTTTCCATTCAGGCCCAATCCTTCTGGTTGAATTCCGTAGGAGGTAGAATTATTATCACCTTTTATCACCTTAGTGCCAAAGATTCTAAGAGCAAAAAGTGACTTTAGAGCACACCTCCTCTTCCTGCAATATTTTACATATGAGAAAACAGGCTCAGAGAGGTTGGGTAACTTAGCAAGATCCTACAGACAAATGACAGAGCCAGGTTAGATGGCAATCTGTAGTAAGATACATGTCCTTATTTATCAGGTCCCCAGCAAGAAACAGATGGATAATTGAGAGAGATGTTACAGTGGCCAAGGGCCAGTGACAGTGTGGAAACCTGATCACTATTGGGCTTCAGGGGACAACAGGAAGGGAGTAGCAAACAAATGAGAAAGGCCAACTGACAGGGGTCTGCAGTGACCCCACTTTTAGGAAGGTGGGGTGTCAGTGGAAAATAAATAACCTCTTTTTTTTTTTTTTTGTCGCCCTGGCTGGAGTGCAGTGGCATGATCTTGGCTCACTGCAGCCTCCGTCTCCCGGGTTCAAGCAATCCTGCCTCAGTCTCCCAAGTACCTGGGACTACAGGCACGCACTGCCATGCCCAGCTAATTTTTGTATTTTTAGTAGAGACAGGGTTTTGCCATGTTGGCCAGGTTGGTCTCGAACACATGACCTCAGGTGATCCCCCCCACCTCAGCCTCCCAAAGTGCTAGGATTACAGGCATAAATCACCACGCACGCCCATAAATAACCTCTTGTCCCAATCCTCTCTCCTAATCTCCATTGGGAGAATTTAACCAGAAGGCAGAGGACAAGAAGGCCTACTGATAGAGACCAGGAGTACTCAGTAGGGCAGAGAGTAGGTCCAGAGGGGTACATGGAAGCACGCCTATCATCACTTTATTTATTATTATTATTATTATTTGAGATGGAGTCTAGCTTTATCGCCCAGGCTGGAGTGAAGTGGCGAAATCGCACCACTGCACTCTAGCCTGGGCGGCAGAGCAAGACTCTGCCTCAAAAAATTTTAAAAAAAAAAAAAAAATGGAAGAGAGAAGCTGCAGTCTTGGGACCTGTGAGCAGATAGTTAAATGGAAGCCTGGGAGGCCCTCTCCTCCTGTAGAGCAAAAAGTCACCTCTCCAGGGACCTCCTTGACTTGACAGATCCCTTTGCCTGTATCCTTTCTCCTGCTCTTCCTACCTCTAGAATCACCTCCCTACCCTAAAGCCAAAGGAGTCTGAAGTGGAGTCAAGACTCTCAGAAGCAAGTTAAACCAGTTCCTGCAGGCCCTGACATGCCCTGCTGAATAGCCCCTGCAGAAAATTCCTGTCCTCAGCTGTAGCCACAGCTGGCTACTGATGGTAAGAAAGACACCTGGGGAGGGGAGATATCTCAAGGAAAACACAAGTCGACACCTTCCTCCAAATACAGATAGAACCAAACTGGACTTTTAGGAGCTGAGACCGTGCCTGCGGGGCAAAGCTAACACTCAAGTCACCTCCTCCTTGGTCAGCATAGTGGCTACTTCTGCCTGAAAGGACGTCTCCAATGAGCACCAATGCCTGTTTCTTGGGGCCTCCAACCAATTGTGCCAGCTCAGGTCCTAGCAGAGCTCCTGGTGTTCTCTGAGAAGCTGCCTCCCAGCAATATCTGACAGCCCAGCTTTCAGTTTCTTTCTCCAGGTTGCTCAGGTCCCCTGAGTCCTGGGGAAAGACCACACATGGCTTATTCCTCGTGCAGGCAACACGGCTGGGCATCTTGCCTTGCTATGGTTATACATGGTAGACTACAACCAGGAGGAGTACAGAGGTTAATGGTTCAGGATTAGGTAAAGGCCTGGCTGGAAGCTCGAGGGCTTGGAGCTTGGTGTAAAAGTTACCTCCCCCTGTTTCTGGTGCTTCAGAGTCAAAATTATTTGGCCTGACTTTAAGTGAGGGAGTTCTGCCATCTCTCCTGGACTGTGAAAGCTCAGCCGATGACTCAGGGAGCCCTAAGAATGCTTTACAGTTGTGCTCTGTAAATACCGTCACATTTCATGTTACAGAAGTTTACAGTCAGCCAAGAGATTTAGTTACCTGCCTACAGTCTAAAGCTGGTTAATGATTAGAAACAGGATTTAACTGGGAGCACCAACCTCAGATCCAGTGCTTTTTCTCTAAGCTGCCTCCTACCTAACTCCTCGAACCAATGCTCTATTTATTTATTTATTTCAGATAGGGTCTGGCTCTGTCACCCAGGCTGAAGTGCAGTGTTGCAATCATAGCTAACTACAGCCCCAAACTCCTTGTGCTCAAGCAATCCTCCCAACTCAGCCTCCCAAGTAGCTGGGACTACAGGTACATGCCACTTGTAGTGATTTTTAATTTTAATTTTTTTTTTTTTATAGAGATGAGGTCTTGGTATGTTGTCTAGGCTGGTCTTGAGCTTCCGGCCTCAAGCAATCCTCCTACCTCAATCTCCCAGAGCACTGAGGTTAGGTATGAGCCACCGCACCCCACCTCAATTTATTGAATTTGGTGATCCAGTGATCCAGTGACAACATTCCATTCCTTCCATAATATCTATTTGGCTTTAAACAACAAAACACACACACTTCTGAGAAGCTGTATGCTTACATCTTTGTAAATCAAATCTGCAGATAAATGCAGAGGGAAGCTTGATTCAAGGATTGCTACTCTGAAAACCTCGTTAAAGTGAAACAAAACCCCCAAAAAACTCCTTCAAGTTTGAGACCAGCCTGAGCAATACAGCAAACCCTGTCTCTTAAAAAAAAAAAAAAAAAAAAATTGCCATGCAGGGTAGTGCATGCCTATAGTCCCAGCAACTCAGGAGGCTGAGGTGGGAGGATTGCTTGAGTGCCTGGGAGGTTGAAACTGTAGTGAGCCAAGATGGTGCCACTGCACTCCAGCCTGGGCAACATAGCAAGACCCTGTCTCAAAACAAAAACAAAAAACTCCTTCTTACTACACCACTACCTTCCTCTCCCCACAATCCCCTTAAAATACATGTTTTGTGCATATCTTTGTTTTCTCCACACTCCATGTGGAGTTTGTTTATGCAGGAGAGGGATTTCTAGAGGTGAGGAGCTAAGCTCTGGCTCCCCCTACTGGGTGTATGATGGATTCATTGGCCCCAAATCTCCCATAAGACTCTGGGGCTCTCCAATCTTGTACCTGCCTGTGCTTGGAAAGCCCCCAGAAGGCAGGGTTCCCTAAGGAGAGGTGTGACCATGGAAGGCTTTCTAGAAGAGTTGGAACCTGAACTATACCTTGAAAGATTTTGACAGGAAGTTGGTAAGCTGGTTTGTAATTATTTCGTCATTGAACAATATATCTTAACAATCATTCTATGTTAGTGCATATAGATTTCCTTCCTTCTTTCCTTCCTTCCTTCCTTCCTTCC
>NW_012102121.1:1757233-1758308 GCF_000951045.1 Mandrillus leucophaeus
GGGCCGGGCGCGATATCTCACGCCTGTAATCCCAGCACTTTGAGAGGAGGCCAAGGCGGGCGGATCACCTGAAGTTAGGAGTTCAAGACCAGCCTGACCAATATGGTGAAGCCCCGTCTCTACTAAAAAAACAAAATACAAAAATTAGCCGGGCATGGTGGCGGGCGCCTGTAGTCCCAGCTACTTGGGAGGCTGAGACAGAAGAATTGCTTGAACCAGAGAGGTGGAGGTTGCAGTGAGCCAAAATCGTGCTACTGCACTCCAGCCTGAGCGACAGAGCGAGATTCCATCTCAAAAAATAAAACAAACAACAACAACAACAACAAAAAACAACAATAGGGACAGGTGCAGTTTGGGCAACAGAGTGAGACTGTGTCTCAAAAAATAATACTAATTTTTCAACACCATAAATACCATTTGATAGGCTAAGAGTTCCTGATAAAGACCACAGTCACCAGTTATATAAACTGGTGGCCTCAGAACAATAATATCAATGCTGACATCATCTGTGACGACTCATGCATCCTCCATCATCTTTGGGAATCCTACGACATCCTGGCTAGCAACTCCAGGTCTGCCCAGGTGCCTGCAAGGCAGATTCCATAGCAAGGCAAGTTTAGGTATCTCAGGTCTTAGCTAGATCTCCTGTTATCTTCTGCTATCAAAGGAGGCCCAAGATAGCTGTACATTTTCTTGGCTAATTCAAGATGAGAAAGCATCCTAAAACTCTACAACCTGGACTTTGAAATAATGTCTTAGAGTACAAGTTCAAAATGTTGAGATAGGCTGGGTGCGGTGGCTCATGTCTGTAATCCCAGCACTCTGGGAGGCCAAGGCAGGCAGGAGGATCATTTGAGCTCAAGAGTTCGAGAGATCAGCCTTGGCAACATGGTGAAACCCTGTCTCTGTTTAAAAAAAAAAACACTGGCCAGGCGTGGTGGCTCATGCCTGTAATCCCAGCACTTTGGGTGGCTGAGGTGGGTGGATCATCTGACGTTGGGAGTTCGAGACCAGCCTGACCAACATGGAGAAACCCTGTCTCTATTAAAAATACAAAATTAGCCGGGCATGGTGG
>NW_012102121.1:1758358-1758765 GCF_000951045.1 Mandrillus leucophaeus
TTTTTTTGAGACAGGGTCCTACTCTGTTGCCCAGGCTGGAGTGCAGTGGCACAATCCTGGCGCACTACAGCCTTAAACTCCTGGGCTCAGGTGATCTTCCTGTCTCTGCCTCCCAAGTACCTGGGACTGTAGGTGGGCATCACCATGCAAGGCTAATTATTTGTAGAGATGGGGTCTCACTATGTTGGCCAGACTGGTCTCAAATTCCTGGCTTCAGGCAATCCACCTCAGCCTCCCAAAGTGTTGGGATTATAGGTGTAAGCCACTATACCCAGCTCAGTTTCTTTTCTTTTTTTTTTTTTTTTTTGAGATGGAGTCTCGCTCTGTCGCCCAGGTTGGAGTGCAGTGGCCGGATCTCAGCTCACTGCAAGCTCCGCCTCCCGGGTTTACGCCATTCTCCTGCCTCA
>NW_012102121.1:1758815-1760411 GCF_000951045.1 Mandrillus leucophaeus
GGACTCCATCTCAAAAAAAACAAAAACAAAAACAAAAACAAAAAAAAACGGCTGGGTGCGTTGACTCACGCCTGTAATCCCAGCACATTGAGAGGCTGAGGTGGTGGATCAGGAGTTTGAGACCAGCCTGGCCAATGTGGTGAAACCCTGTCTCTACTAAAAATACAAACATTAGCCGTGCGTGGTGGTGTGCGCCTGTAATCCCAGCTACTCGGGAGACTGAGGCAGGAGAATCACTTGAACCTGGGAGGCAGAGATTGCAGTGAGCCAAGATTACACCATTGTACTCCGGCCTGGGTGTGAAGAGCAAAACTCTCTCAAAAAAAAAGGTGGAGATAGTTTGAAATAGGTAGGAAAAAGCAGCCAATGGTATGGAGATTTGATGATCACTTCCTCTAGTATCAATTCAATCATGGTTCTGAGCTTTACTTTTTGCTTTTTTTAAGTCTTAGCACTAATATTACAGTTCATCTGTGTATTACTGTAAGAGAAAATATTTTCCTTCAATCTAGTGTGTTTTTACAAAAATTGGTATCTAAAAATTCCTCAGAATACTCCTAAATTACCACAAACTTGGTGGGTTGTTTTTTGTTTTTTTTTGAGATGGAGTCTTGCTCTGTCAGGCTGGAGTGCAGTGGCACGATCTCAGCTCACTGCAACCTCCGTCTCCCAGGTTCAAGCGATTCTGTCTCAGCCTCCTAAGTAGCTGGAACTACAGGTGCATGCCACCACGCATGGCCAATTTTTTGTATTTTTAGTAGAGACTGGGTTTCACCATATTGGTCAGGCTGGTCTCGAACTCCCGAGCTCAGACGATCCACCCACCTCGGCCTCCCAGAGTGCTGGGATTAGAGGCATGAGCCACTGTGCCCGGCCTAACTTGGTGGGTTTTAAAACAACAGAGTCATTTTCTCATAGTTTCGGAGTCCAGAAGTCTGAAATCAAGACGCCAGTCTCATGCCGTGCTCTTTCTCGAGGCCCAAGGGGAGAATCTTTTTTTTTAGATGGAGTCTCCTCTGTCGACCAGGCTGGAGTACAATGGTGCAGTCTCAGCTCACTGCAACCTCTGCTTCCTGGGTTCAAGCGATTCTCTCGCCTCAGCCTCCCGAGTAGCTGAGATTACAAGCACACACCACCACACCCGGCTAATTTTTGTATTTTTTAGCAGAAGTGGGGTTTTGCCATGTTGGCCAGGCTGGTCTCAAACTCCTGACCTCAGATGATCTGCCCACCTCGGCCTCCCAAAATGCTGGGATTACAGGCATGAGCAGCCGTGACTCGCCTATTATTATTTTTTTGAGACAGGGTCTTGCTCTGTTGCCCAGGTTGGAGTGCAGTGGCACAATCATAGGTCACAGCAGCCTCAAACTACTGGGCTCAAATGCTCCTCCTGTGCACCATCATGCCTGGCTAAGTCTTCAATTTTGTGCAGAGACCAGGTCTTGCTATATTGCCCAGGCTGATCTTGAACTCCTAGTGTCGTGCAATTTCTGCCTTGGCCTCCCAAAGTGCTGGGATTACAGGCACGAGCCACTGCGCCTGGCCAGTTTCTTTTCTTTTTTTTTTTTAAAAAATTGTGTCTGGGCGCGGTGGCTC
>NW_012102121.1:1761214-1772131 GCF_000951045.1 Mandrillus leucophaeus
CCATGCCTGGCTAGTTTATTTTCTTTTAAGGTATGAGTTGATCATCTGTTTTCTTCCTGTCCATAGCACTAGTGATGTTAATTATATCTCTGAATACACCTTACAGCTTACAGCTTAACAAGAAGCACAGTAAACATGTGACTATGAGCACCTTTTTTTTTTTTTTTTTCCCCAAGATGGAGTCTCTGTTGTCAGGCTGGAGTGCAGTGGCATGATCTCAACTCACTGCAACCTCCGACCCCTGGGTTCAAGCGATTCTCCTGCCTCAGCCTCCTGAGTAGGTGGGATTCCAGGCACGAGCCACCACACCCAGCTAATTTTTTGCACTTTTAGTGGAGATAGGGTTTCACCATGTTGGCCAGGATGGTCTCAATCTTCTGACCTCGTGATCTGCCCACTTCAGCCTCCCAAAGTGCCAGGATTACAGGCGTGAGCCACTGCACCCGGCCTGAGTGCTGTTAAATAGTATTATCCCTTAAAAATCCTGCCTTCGGCAATTCCACACTAATCAAGAAGAGTGTTCAGATGTGAGGCCCAACCCAGGGGGATTCTGATAGTCCACATGTCTCTTGGAGAGAGGAATCATAAAAGAGCTCACAACTCCATCTCCATCTTGAGTTCAGTTCACACCTTTCTCTCCAGTGGTAGTATTCCTATGTCTCACATTTCTTTCATTGGATTCTTCTTTGGAGGAGCTAAGGGCAGAACCAAGCTAAAAAACCTGAGCCTTTTATTGTCTTCATCACTGGTTCCAGAATTAGCAACCTATGTTTCTATCCTCCCAAACCTTTCAGTTATCTCAGCACGCTAGCATGAAGAAAGATGTGAATGAACTAGCATGAAGCAAATAACATTGAGTGATTCCTTCTCTTGTCCACCCTCCGCCCCTCATTGTTGTCTTCTAGACACCAGCCAATTGAAAAGCAGAACAAAAACACTTGGATCATAGGCTAACTCCTACAAGATTGATCCCTGGTGCTGATACAAGTATGGACATCCTGACTTGCTATTTCTGGGTACCTGCACTAGGAATGGCAGCTGGATCAGAGTGGCCTGGACTGGGGGCAGTCTTTAGCTTTATTAGGAACACAGGGCCAGATCAATAATCAATTAGAGTTGGCAGGGGACCAGGGACTTGGAGCATAAACAAGTCATGAAGGGCTAAGAATTCAGTTCAGCTCCAAAGCCTCCTGTAAAAGGACCCGAAGGATGAGGAGGAGCCAGTAGACTATTTGGAATAAGGCATGTGGCATGTGGCCTGAGAGAGAACAAGAAGTTCTTTCACAGAAGGGAGTAGGGACTGCTGGCAAAAAGGGGACCCCACAAAGTCCACAAAGCCCTTCTGTGATACATGCTTTGCTGGAGAGTCTGGCTGGAAAATGGGAGCAGGGCCAAGATTCCATGGAGGCCAGAGGCCTAGGCCAAGTCAACCCCACATCCCCTAAGTCACCTTTCTTTGAGCATGTTCTATGGAACAAGTCCCATAGTAAAATACCAAAAACCTGAGAGTTCAGTTATGCATGTGTACCTTTTTCCTTTCATAAATATTCATGACTCCTCCTATAGCTTATTAAATATATATATTCAGCCACCTTGTTCAACATAAATTCCTGTCCCCTTTGCCCCTCACTCAGAGTGTGTTTCTGACTTCTGGCCAGAAGCTCTACTTCCCAACTTGTCAGAATGGCCACCCTGCAGACTGCAACCCTTTGAGAAATAAAGCTCTCCTTTCCAATTTTTAAAAATAAAAAAAACCTGACAGTAAAGGAATGAAGTTGCCTTTGTTCTAATCTGCATTTCCCAAAAATGATTTGACAATTTTTTTTTTGGAGTCTCACTCTGTTGCCCAGGCTGGAGTGTAGTGGCACAATCTCGGCTCACTGCAACCTCTGCCTCCCAGGTACAAGCAATTCTCCTGCCTCAGCCTCCCAATAGCTGGGATTACAGGAACCTGCCAACACACTCGGCTAATTTTTGTATTTTTGGTAGAGATGGGGTTTCACCATGTTGGCTGGGCTGGTCTCAAACTCCTGACCTCAGGTGATCCACCCACCTGGTACTCCCAAAGTGCTGGGATTACAGGTGTGAGCCACCGCACCTAGCCGACAATGAAGATTTTACAAATACTTTCTAAATTCATTTTGGGAAAAGCTAGTTTCAGCCCTTTCCAAATGTAACTCGTTTCCTCTGGGGAGCCCTCTCAAATTGCTTTAACTTACTCATCTCCCCTTCCTGTCTTGCAGCCTTTGACCGTATAGGAACCCGTGTGTCATGTTCTGAACCAGTCAGTCTGTAAGACAGGTGCACAGGGCAGCTGCGTCCAGCTTGCCCTGGAAAGAACAAGTACCATGTGGCAGAAGAATAGGGGCGGCCTTGCCAGGCTCTGCGGCCCAGCCCTGGTGGGTTTCCCGGAGATGACTGTGTGAAGAAGGGTGGTATGACTTAGCAGTTTCTCTCAGCTACAGCTCCAAATAGGCTCTAGGAAAACATCACTCTGGTCACTGTGCCTTCCCCTTACAAAGGGCAGTGAAGGTCTATGGTTCCAACTACAAAAAATAATAATATCCTATTCCCAGAGTACTATGCAAACACTTTCAGAGTCATTCTCAGGGCACCATCCAAGCAGACAGGGCCTATTACCAACCCTTACTTATGTGAGAGAAGTAACGTCACACTACTTTGCTACCCTGGGCATATCCACCCGCAGCTAGGCCTCAGAGCAACTGATCTTGGGCTAGAGTTGGGGACCTGGACCTAGCAGGTCTTAGCATCTGTGTCTGCACTTGACCTGCCTTTAACCTGGAGGTAGTGCTTGTGTTCTCCATCTGCCACAAGCAGTCCCAACAGCTCAAGCCAACCTTCCAATTAGTCATGTGGGGCCTTTTTTGCAGGCTCCTGGCTACATAATACTCACTCACACCATTTTGCACTGGAATAATTTTTATTTTTTTCCTCGGCAAAAAGTCAAGTGCTACATTTTTAAAAACAGAAAATCTCAAACAATCAAATGCATTACCCATCACAGAAGAGGGTCTGGCAATAGTACAAAACATCCTACTGAAGATTTTTTTTTTTTTTAATATACAAGTCAGTTTAAAATGATAGAAGTTCTGTGAGAACTAAGAAATCTACAGCCTGTAGTTTAATAATAGAAAAAAAATTAAGACAATTAAAAGATCTATAGCATCCAGCATTTTGCTTAATTCCCTGTTTATAGCACCTATTTCTCTAGGTTCGAAGATGAGAATTCCAGAACCTGTGGTATGTGCTGTGTAACAAGTTAGGGTGGACTTGCTGTCTCTCCTCTCCAGCAGCCCCTCACCATTAAAAGGAGGATATATATATTATTTTTTTCCAATTTCCCTACTTACACCCAGAGAAGAGGGGGACAACTGGGAGAGCAAGTTAAAAAACTGGGGTGCAGGAATAAATATGACTTTTCCTTTCCCCACAATGGGATGTTGACAGAAAAGCAGAGTATGTGCTTAGAGGAATTCGTGGGTGGGAACAGCTGTTATCTTTGACATGATGTGTAAAAATCAAGGAACAAGTGGACATCACAGTCAGTCGCCTGCAAGTTAAAAAACCCCAGACTAAACAGACAGTTCAAGGGAGGAACAGACAAATTACTAATCACATCGATGCTGTTACATGCACAATGACGCTGACTGCAGGCCAGCCTGTCACCATCTCAGGGCTAAGCCAGCAGAGTAGGAGGGGTGGCTTCAACCCCAAGTCCCGCAGAAGTGGGAAAATGAATATTCCACACATGAAGCACTCACTACACACAGATAAACCCCCTGCTCACCCCCACCTTCTTAGACTTAACCCAATTTAGAAAATAAAAGCAAAACCCATTGAGGAGATTGGAAGAATGGCAGAGAGGATTCTCCTCAAAGCCAAGAGGACTATGGATGTGAACCTTAGCAGACTTGAGACTCCCAGCTCCAGGCCCCTTAAACACTAGATCAGGTCTTGAGGGGATGGAGAGAGAAGCTAGGATGGGGATTCTCTTTACCAAGTCCCATGAAGCCTTTTGCAGCCTCTAGAGCTGAACCTGGATAGTGAGTCTGATGTTTTAGGGGTGTGGCTACTGGCTAAGCAGATGTGAGGGTGGGAAGGGGAAGTGACACCAGCTTCCCACACGGGGGACACACAGGTGGGAAGACAGGTAGGGCTGGATCACTTTGCAGTCCTGGCACAGGAGGCCCCAGGAAGCCTGCAATCTAACTCAAAAGATTTTCCCAGTGGTAATTTCTTTTCCTTTCTGTTTTTACTTCCTATTATCAGTGTTGTTAGACTTTAAAAAACAAGTTACAGACTAGTCCCAAAGCTGGACTCTGTGAATAAAGTTGTTTCTTTTATAAATATTTTAATTACAAGTAATCCTCACTCCAGGTAATTTCAGTGACACACAGTACCTACAGGCACACAAGATCACACATTCACACACACACACACACACACACACACACACACAGAGACAAGATCTCTCTCACACACACACAGCTCCCAAACTTTCACAGAAAGTCTGACAGCAACCATATAATTATAAAGGAGCCCTACCCCTCAAGAGTGAAGTAAGGGTGAGAATGACTATGTCATTTCAGCCTAAAGAAGCCAGAGAGGGGAGAATGTGTGTCACTTAAAGAAAAATAGGGATTAGCAACAATGTTTGGTTGAAAAGCCAGAATAAAAGACAGTAAAATTTTGATTACCAAAGGGGAAAACAAAAAACCAAACAACCTTCAGATTTCTGTACAGAGCTTCTTCCTATTAAGTGCCTAAACTATAGGCAAACTTTGGTGTTCCCACTAAAACACAAGAGCCTCACACAATTAGGAAAAAAAAAATCAGAAGAAACAAGGAAACTGAGGATGGAAGTTAGTGTAAATCTCTGCATTTGGGGAGTTGTCATTAACTCCAGAGCCCAGCATAGTTTCCATGGAGCCCTGAAGGGAGGGGACCTCCTGCCACAAAGAGTTTCGTTCCAGACGAGTCGTAGCAGTGGGTGTAAACAGCATTGGGGAAGAAGTCAATGTCTGAAAAGTAATTCCTCCAGGTTTCATCATGGTTCTATGGGAAGAGAAAAGGACTACAATTAGCACCTCTAGCCATGGGGCAGGAAAAGGGGGAGGAAGGGACAGGAATGCTTTCTGGTCTCCTTAAGGGAACAGGGTTCTACAGGTACAACCTCATGTCAGGAGATTCGCTGGTTGATTCTCATGGGAATCGGGGCCTCATTTTTCCAACTAAACATTAGGGAAGAACGGAGCAGCTGAAGAATTGCTATACAAGGCTCAGTTCTTCTCAGCAGAGTTCGAACCAAAGTTCTATTTTCCCTCCACCCGCTAGACACAGGAGAAAGAACCAAACACTTGAATAATTCACTGGAGGTAGGGCGCACTGGTTCATGGCTGTAATCTCAGAATTTTAGGAGGCCAAGGTGAGAGAATCACTTGAGCCCACGAGTTTGAGACCAGCCTGGGCAATGTGGCGAGACCCCATCTCTACTAAAAAAAATAAATTAGCCAAGCACAGTGCATATGCCTGTGGTCCCAGCTACTTGGGAGGCTGAGGCAGGAGGACTGCTTGAGCCCAGGAGTTCAAGGCTACATACAGTAAGCTATGATCACACTACTGCACTTCAGCCTGGGCAACACAGTGATGCTGTCTAAAAAAAAAAAAAAAAATTCACTGACAGCTGTGGTGGGAGGTTCCTCTATTATGCCTTGGGGAAAATCCTAAGTCAACCAGTGTGTTTTACTGGGCCTCAGTTTTCCCACAGGTAACGTAGAGACACAAAAGCAAGATCAGGGGGAAGTCTTCTCCTGTTCCAAGGAGTGCCTTTTACTGGTGAAAAAGTGTGAGTAGATGGTGTGTCAGTGGGGGCTGAGGGGTAGAGGAAGATAATTTTTCTGTTACTGTGTAGCAGTCATCTCAGACAGGGGCTTACTCACCAGCCAGCCTTTGCCAGTGGTTAGTTTCAGATTCTCCCCTGCTAGTCTGGGCTTGGACCCATAACAAGCTGAGAGCCTCTCTTCCAGAAATCTCTGAGCTCGGATGTCATAGAACAGCAGGGAGCCCTGCCCAGTTCCCACAGTGATGATGTGCTCATAGAAACTCACGGACCGGATTCCTGAAAGAGAGAAAAGTAAAAGGCAGTGAAGTGGGAGAGAGTATTTGCTTGACTGTCTGCTAGCCTGAATTTCTGCAACACTGAGTTTCCACTGTCCACCCCGCTCCCCTCAACGTATCAGACAGTGCTTTCCCAATGGCAAGTTAGCTCATGAAAAAGCAAAGAGAATCCTGATGCCATCCTGCCTATCCACACACTAACAGAAACCGTCCAAGAAGCCTTGGAAAAGTGTCAGATTCCCGATGATGCTCAAGATGCGTTTGACTGAAGACCGTAAGTACTCAGAACTTCCTTGCTTCCTCTCAACTCACTCTGGAGTCATCTTTAATAACTTTAAACTTTTCTCCATCATATGTTTCCATCTCAAGGTAATCTGCATATTTATAAATCATTAAGTCATCAAGGATTCCTTATATTTGACCTAAAACCGCTACTGTGGCAAATGCAAGAAGTCTTTTTTTATTTTTTGAGATGCAGTCTCACTCTGGTGTCGCCCAGGTTGGAGTGCAATGGCGCGATCTTGGTTCACCGCAACCTCTGCCGTCCAGGTTCAAGTGATTCTCCTGCCTTAGCCTCCCAAGTAGCTGGGATTACAGGCTCCTGCCACCACACTTAGCTAATTCTTGCATTTTCAGTACAGACAGGGTTTCACCATGTTGGCCAGGCTGGTCTTGAACTCCTGACCTCAAGTGATCCACCTCGGCCTCCCAAAGTGCTGGGATTACAGGCATGAGCCACTGTGCTCGGCCACAGTGCAAGAAGTCTTTATCTGGTATTAGATGTTTTGAGAGTGGCAAAAAGCCCAGAATTAAATACCCAAAGAAGTTTAAGACAAGTCATGTAATTACTTTAGATCACAAGGAAAACACATCTGCTGTACTTGGGGATCAAATCAGTGCTTGGGATATGAAGATGTCTCTTGGCATATAAGAACTGGATAATATTTGTGGAACCAGTATTTCCTTACTAGGTATGAAAATTACCCCCATTAAACAGTACCAAAAATCTCTTAAAACTTTTCATTGCATACATTATTACAGCCAAACCTACTTAGTCTTTTTTTTTTTTTTTTGAGACAAGAGTCTCTGTTGCCAAAGCTGGAGTGCAGTGGTTCAATCTTGGCTCACCGCAACCTCCGCCTCCCAGATTCAAGTGATTCTCCCACCTCAGCCTCCCAAGTAGCTGGAACTACAGGCACCCGCTACCACCCCCAGCTAATTTTTTTTGTATTTTTAGTAGAGATGGGGTTTCACCATGTTGATCAGGCTGGTCTTGAACTCCTGACCTCAGGTGATCCACCTATCTCAGGCTCCCAAAGTGCTGGGATTACAGGCATCAGCCACTGCGTCTGGCCCTATTTATTCCTTTCTCTACTACTCTCATTATACGTTATTCTTTGTTCTAAAATATAAGTATTTTAACTATAACTAAGAAAAAATAGGCTGGGCATGGTGGCTCAAGCCTGTAATCCCAGCACTTTGGGAGGCCCAAGGTGAGTGGATCACTTGAGGTCAGGAGTTCGAGACCAGTCTGGCCAACCAACATGGTGAAACGCCATCTCTACTAAAAACATAAAAATTAGCTGGGCATGGTGGTACACGCCTGTAGTCCCAGCTGCTCAGGAGGCTAATGCAGGAGAATCGCTTGAACCTGGGAGGCAAAGGGTGCAGTAAGCTGAGATCACGCCACTTCACTGCAGCCTGGGTGACAGAGCTAGACTCATCTCAAAAAAAAAAAAAAAAAAAAATAGCTGGGCACAGTGTCTCATGCCTGTAATCCCTATAATCTTAGCACACACTTTGGGAGGCTGAGGTGGGTGGCCCAAGAGTTTGAGACAAGTCTGGGCAACATGATGAGAACCTGTCTCTACAAAAATAAAAAAATTAGCTGAATGAGGTGGTGGACGCTTATAGTCCCAGCTACTTGGGAGGCTGAGGTGGGAGGACTGCTTGAGCCTGGCAGGTGGAAGCTGCAAAGAGCCGAGATTGCGCCACTGTCCTCCAGCCTGGCCAACAGAGTGAGGACCCTGTCTCCAAAAAAAAAAAAAAAAAAAAAAGACCCAAACAAAAACAAAAGCTACTTTGCAGTATCTGCACAGAAATAAACACTACTTGAAAAAGAGAGGGTGAACTATAATCCACAGTGTGCCTTTTAGGACTCTCATGATAACACAGCCATAGTTTTGCATGAGAAAATGAGATAAAGTGAGATAAAGAAAATACAATTTGTTAAGTTGGATTCTGGTCCCTAGCTGTTCCCCCATTAAGCTGTGTGATGCTGGGCAAGTTATTTAGCTGGTTCTAGGTCTTATGTGTAAAACTATCTTTTCTCATCTGCTTCCCACAGGGTTCTTGGTATGATGAAATGGGATGTCAGAAAAAGGTATTCTGAAACCTTCAAAGTACACTAGAATAAGTATTTTTTCCCTCTTCAATAAAGAATGAGGGTGCTCTTACAGAGAACATGCTATAAAAGATTTGAGGTGGAAGCTTAATTTACCCAGTGGTCAGAACTAAATTCAGTATTTTCTTCAGCCTCATTGAGGTTTGTCATACAATATACGGCACATAAAGTATACTATTTGAGGTTCTAACATATGTATATATCCATGACATCATAACCACAATCTACATAATGAACATACTCATTACCCTGAGGTTTCCTCATGCCCTTTGTAAACTTCCTCCTTATCCCACCATGCCACATCTTAGCATAAATGGAATTTTAGTTCAGGCAGGACCACAGCAAAAAAATTACCACAGGACAGAAAGCAGGGTTCTCAGCCAGGTGCAGTGGCTCACGCCTGTAATCCCAGCACTATGGGAGGCCAAGGTGGGTGGATCACAAGGTCAAGAGATCAAGGCCATCCTGGCCAACATAGTGAAACCCCGTCTCTACTAAAAGCACAAAAATTAGTTGGGCGTGGTGGTGTATGCCTGTAGTCCCAGCCACTCGGGAGGCTGAGGCAGGAGAATCACTTGAACTCGGAAGGCAGAGGTTGCAGTGAGCCGAGATCACACCACTGCACTCCAGCCTGGTGTTAGAGCGAGACACTGCCTCAAAAAAAAAAAAAAAAAAAAAAAAGAAAGAAAGAAAGTAGGGCTTTCTAAAAGAACATGGAAACTACTAACTAATATCCTCACTGGTGCCTTCCAACAAAGGCTTCTGTGGCCACACATTTGTCTGTGGTGTTTGAAAGCCTAGTGCCCTTTTGTGTCACTCCCCTCCCACCCCCGCCTTTTTTTTTTTTGAGACAGAGTTTCGCTCTCATTGCCCAAGCTGGAGTGCAATGGTGCGATCTCAGCTCACTGCAACCTCCGCTGACCAGGTTCAAGTGATTCTCCTGCCTCAGCCTCCCGAGTAGCTGGGATTACAGGCATGCACCACTGTGCCCGGCTAATTTTGTATTTTTAGTAGAGACAGGGTTTCTCCATATTGGTCAGGCTGGTCTCAAACTCCCGACCTCAGGTGATCCGCCTGCCTCAGCCTCCCCAAGTGCTGGGATTACAGGCGTAAGTCACTGCGCCCAGCCATCACTCCCCTTTTTGAACACATTTTTGTATGTTCCATACAGAGCACTATACCTGTTTGGAAACCAACAAAGACACTGAAAGTCAGAACCCATATGCAGTTCAGCTGTAGGCCTGAGGTGCACACAGGGACTCTTACCACTGCCTCGCTCCCTGGAACAGACAGACTTGACATTGTATGATGGCTGCCGTGGATCCAAGAAGGAGACATGAGCTTGGGAGCCCACTGCATACACTGACCATTCACTACCATAGGCCAGACACACGTTCTCACGGCAATATGGCAGTTTGGTGGAGAGGAGCTGAAAACAGAGGAGAGATATAACCATGGCATCAGCAGAGAGGCATAAGCCACTGTGCTCGGCCACAGTGCAGGGATATTGTTTCTGGACTCCCACCTCGGTGGGCTTCCCTCATACAAAAGCCACATAAAATCAAGCCCTGATTACAGAAATAACACTCTGTTCCACCCCTAGGTATACAGGAGAAAGACGAGTTGACTGTAATAAACAATAAGACCTAGATAATGAAAGAGACAGGCTGGGGAAAAGGTAAATCTGGAATAAATAATCAGAAGTAGCTGGAAAGGCCAAGGCCTTTCTTGGTAGGCTGTTTCAACTATTCAGGTTGTTTCTGGGAATCGTTCCAGGGCACTTAAACCATGGTCCCACTCTGTTCTGTCTGCCAGTAAGGGCCACCTCAGTGCTTTTCAGATAAAGAGGCTGATCTCTGGCTACCCCCACCTCACCTTCCCACCTGAATGGGAATTGTATGCTATAGAAAGCACACTCATGGGACTAGCTTAATCCCAGATAACCCACATCTGCCTTAACCCTGGGTCTCTGTCAGTTAGCAAATCCTCAGTGGGTGCATACTACACATAACAGCATACAAGGTCAGTGGAGCTCAAAGGCTATTGTGACATGAAGGAATCACTAATTCCTGGAACCCTGCTTCCTCTTGCAAAGTCCTCTAGGATAAGAAGAAGACAAAAAGCTGGGCACTGTGGCTAACACCTATAATCCCAGCACTTTGGGAGGCTGAGGCAGGCAGATCACCTGAGGTCAGGAGTTTGAGACCACACTGGCCAACCTGGTGAGACCCTATCTCTACTAAAAACACAAAAAATTAGCTAGCGATGGTGGTACATGCCTGTAATCCCAGTTACTCAGGAGGCTGAGGCAGGAGAATTGCTTGAACCTGGGAGGCGGAGGTTGCAGTGAGCTGAGATCGTGCCACTGCACTCTA
>NW_012102121.1:1773156-1776006 GCF_000951045.1 Mandrillus leucophaeus
TTTTTTTTCTTTTTTTTGAGAGAGTCTTGCTCTGTTGCCAGGCTGGAGTGCAGTGGCACGATCTCGGCTCACTGCAACTTTCACCTCCTGGGTTCAAGCGATTCTCCTGCCTCAGCCTCCCAAATACCTGGGACTACAGGAGCCCACCACCACGCCCAGCTATTTATGTATTTTTAGTAGAGACAGGGTTTCACTATGTTGGCCAGGATGGTCTTGATCTCTTGACCTCGTGATCCACCTGCCTCGGCCTCCCAAAGTGCTGGGATTACAGGCCTGAGCCACCATGCCTGACCTTTTTTTTTTTTTTCTTTTTTTGAGATAGGGTCTCGCTTTGTCACCCATGCTGGAGTGCAGTGGCAAAATTACGGCTCGCTGCAGCCTTGACCTCCTTGGCTCAAGCGGTCCTACCACCTCAGCACCATTACGCTCCAGTAGCTGGGACTACAGGCATGTGCCACAATGTATGGCTAATTTTTAAATTTTTTTTGCAGAGATCAGGTCTTGCTGTGTTGCCTAGGCTAGTTTTGAACTCCAGGGCTCAAGCCTTCTGCTTCAGCCTCCCAAAGTGTTGGGATTACAGGCGTAAGACATTGTGCCCAACTGGATTTTGGAGCATTCTGGATTAGGGATGATTAATTTGTATTGTAAATTAAGTCTATTTTCTCATTACCTTACATGATTATTTCAGAGATAGTTTATCTTAATTTGATCGATCTTCAATTGCCAAAGGTTCCTAACACTTAGGTTTTCCCTCTCGTACAGCATGCCAAGTAGTTACTAATCTACAAAGGAATACTTAAATGCATTGTTGAGGACTGCTAGTCAAAGGAGCCTCTAAGGAAGCTTTTGCAATATGAAAGAATCACCCTGTCTTACTCTTTAAAGACTTTCCTGCAAGAGAGGCATACCAGACTCAAAATTTCATGTACTGTGCAAAAACATGCCCAGACCTTTGGAGAACTGGTCTTTTAAACAAGAATTGAGACCAGGTGCAATGGCTCATGCCTGAACTCTCAGCACTTCAGGAGACCAAGATGGGAGGATCGCTTGAGGTCAAGAGTTCAAAACCAGCCTGGGCAACATAGCAAGACCCTGTCTCTACAAAAAATTAACAAAACAAAACAAAACAAAACAAAACCCAGATGGGTGTGGTGACACATGCCCATAGTCTCAGCTACTTGGGAGGCTGAGGCAAGACGATTGCTTATGCCCAGGAGTTCAAGGCTGCATTGATCCATGATCCATGAGCCATGACTGCACTCCAGCTTGGGTGACAAAGTGAGACCCTATATTTACTGTCTCTAAAAATAAAAATACCAACCTGGCCAACATGGTGAGACCGCGTTCCTACTAAAAATACAAAAGAATACCTGGGCATATTGGCAGACGCCTGTAATCCCAGCTACTCTGGTGGCTGAGGCACAAGAATTGGTTGAACCCAGGAGGCAGGGGTTGCAGTGAGCCAAGATTGTACCACTGCACTCCAGCCTGGGCATCAGAGCGACACTCTGCCTCAAAAATAAATAAATAGATAAAATAAACAAGAATGAAAAAGCTCAGCAAGAATTACAGTATTTTAACTGTAAGGTGAATTATTATGTAAAACCACCAAATCATGTTCATCACACCTTAGATAGTGTATTTTCAGCCTTCCAGAGATGAAAGTAGCCATCCAGAGACACTGCTCCCAATTCCTACAAGAGCAATGAAAACCAGGTTATATTATCATCCATAGCAACTAATCCACGATAATAAGCAGGAGAGGTATCTAAGGTCAGGGTCCTTTACTCCTATCTTGGGATGATTCCAGCAGAGGTGCCAGTAATTATTAGACCATTACTTCACCCTACAGAACACAGCTGAATGGCATATTAAATCGAGGCTGCCAGTAATAACACAGGCACCCATGGTTCAAAAACTCCTCACTATGCCATCATTTCCTCAACATCCTGTTGGAGAGTTAAAGCAGGGCACACATGTGAAGGACAGTTTCATAATATAGTGTGAGAATTTCTGTAAGTGAAGAGTCTAATCTAGGAGAGATGAATCTACCCTCAGGCCATAAATATAGATGGGATAGGAGGCTAAGGGAACTACCCTTCAAACTGTGGCCTGATTCAGATTTTGGAGAACCCTTTCTCTGGCTCTGGGTACATATTCTGACACTGCTTTTTTTTTTTTTTTTCGAGACGGAGTCTTCCTCTGCGGCCCAGGCTGGAGTGTAGTGGCGCAATCTTGGCTCACTGCAACCTCTGCCTCCCAGGTTCAAGCAATTCTCCCGCCTCAGCCTCCCGAGTAGCTGGGAATACAGGCACATGCCACCATGCCCAGCTAATTTTTTTGTATTTTCAGTAAAGATGAGGTTTTACCATGTTGGCCAGGCTGGTCTCAAACTCCTGACCTTGTGATCTGCCTGCCTTGGCCTCTGAAAGTGTAGGGATTACAGATGTGAGTCACTGCGCCTGGCTAACATTCTGCTTTTATTAAAACCTCAGCATCAGATCTGACTCAGTAAGGTAAGACTTAGTGGAAATGTGAAGGGAAAGCAGGCAGTTAAGAATACTGGTTAGGTGTGATGCCTCACGCTTGTAATCCCAGCACTTTGGGAGGCCATGGAGAGTGGATCAACTGAGGTCAGGAGTTCGAGATCAGCCTGGCCAACATGGTGAAACCCCGTCTCTACTAAAAAATACAAAATTAGTCACGCAGAGTGGTGCACGTCTGTAGTCCCAGCTACTTGGGAGGCTGAGGCAGAAGAATTGCTTGAACCTGGGAGACGGAGGTTGCTGTGAGCTGAGATCGCGCCATTACACTCCTGCCTAGGTGACAAGAGCAAAACACAGTCTCAAA
>NW_012102121.1:1777236-1780764 GCF_000951045.1 Mandrillus leucophaeus
TCCGCCTACTGGGTTCAAGCGATTCTCCTGCCTCAGCCTTCCGAGTAGCTGGGATTACAGGCATGTGTCACCATGCCCGGCTAATTTCGTATTTTCAGTAGAGACAGGGTTTCTCCATGTTGGTCAGGCTGGTCTTGAACTCCAGACCTCAGGTGATCCACCCACCTCAGCCTCCCAAAGTGTAGGGATTACAGGTGTGAGCCACTGCGCCCGGCCCACAATCCTTTTATTAAGAATGACTGTTCTAGACTGTTCTTTATTAAGAATTACCATTCACACCTGTAATCCCAGCACCTTGGGAGGCTGAGGTAGGTGGACCACCTGAGCTCAAGAGTTTGAGACCAGCCTGAGCAACATGGCGAAACCCCATCTCTACCAAAAATACAAAAAATTATCCAGGTTTGGTGGTGCACACCTGTGGTCCCAGCTACTCAGGAGGCTGAGCTGGGAGGATAGCTTGAGCCTGGGAAGCAGAAGTCGCAGTGAGCTGAGACTGTGCCACTGACTCCAACCTGGGTGACAGAGTGAGACCCCATCTCAAAAAACAAAACAAAACAAAAAAAAGATAATAATGACAACTGTTCTAGGCTGGGTACAGTGGTATATGCCTTTAATCCCAGCACTCTGGGAGGCCGGGTAACATGGCAAAACCCTGTCTCTACAAAAAATACAAAATTAGCCAGGTGTGGTAGCGCAAACCTGTAGTCCCAGCTATCCAGGAGGCTGACGTTGGAGGGTCACTGGAGCTTGGAGAGGTCAAGGATGCAGTGAGCTGGGATCACACCACCACCCTGGGCAACAGAGTTAAGACCCTGCCTCCAAAAAAAAAAAAAAAAAGAAAAGAAAAAGAAAAAGAAATGACTGTTCTACATAAATAAAATGAATGCTTAAAAAGATAAATCACTTCTCTTAGCAAACAATAATAAAGCTTAAAAAACCAGACCAGGCACAGTGGCTCATGCCTGTAACCCCAGCACTTTGGGAGGCTGAGGCAGGCAGATAACGAGGTCAGGAGTTTGAGATCAGCCTGACCAACATGGTGAAACCCCGTCTCTACTAAAAACACAAAAATTAGTGGAGCGTGCGCCTATAATCCCAGCCACTCAGGAGGCTGAGGCAGGAGAATTGCTTGAACCTGGGAGACGGAAGTTGCAATGAGCTGAGATCATACCACTGCACTCCAGCCTGGATGACAGAGACTCTGTCTCAAAACAACAACAATAACAAAAAACAAGAACACTTTTCTGTGAATTGAGCCCTGAATACACTGTTGGTGGCAAGCTAAAATGGTACCTTTCTAGAGTACAACTGAGCAACCTGCAGCAAGGAAATTTTATCTTCCTGGCCAGGTACAGTGGCTCACGCCTGTAATCCCAACACTTTGGGAGGCTTAGGCAGGCAGATCGCTTGAGGCCAGGAGGTTGAGACCAGCCTGGGCAAAATGTCAAAACACCATTAGTACAAAAAAATACAAAAAACTAGCCAGGTGTGGTGGCACATGCTTGTAGTCCCAGCTACTCAGGGATGGGGGTGGGGTGCTGAGACAGGAGGATTGTTTGAGACTAGGAGGTTAAGGCTGCAGTGAGCCATGATCACGTCACTGCACTCCATCCTGGGTGACAGAGCAAGACCTTAACTCCAGAAAAAAAAAAAAAAGAGGAGAAACAACAGCTGGGCGCAGTGGCTCACGCCTGTAATCCCAGCACTTTGGGAGGCTGAGGTGGGTGGATCACGAGGTCAGGAGTTCGAGATCAGCCTGAAACATGGTGTAAGCCATCTCTACTAAAAAGACAAACATCAGCTGGGTGTGGTGGTGAGCGCCTGTAGTCCCAGCTACTCAGAAGGCTGAGGCAGGAGAATCGCTTGAACCTGGGAGGCGGAGGTTGCAGTGAGCTAAGACATGGCCACTGCACTCCAGCTGGGCGACAGAAGACTCCGTCTCAAAAAAAAAGAGGAACAGCCGGGCGTGGTAGCTCATGCCTGTAATCCCAGCACTTTGGGAGACCGAGATGGGTGGATCACGAGGTCAGGAGATCGAGACCATCCTGGCTAACATGGTGAAACCCCGTCTCTACTAGAAATACAAAAATTAGCCGGGCGTGGCGGTGGGCACCTGTAGTTCCAGCTACACGGGAGGCTGAGGCAGGAGAATTGCTTGAACCTGGGAGACGGAGGTTGCTGTGAGCTGAGATCGCGCCATTACACTCCTGCCTAGGTGACAAGAGCAAAACACAGTCTCAAAAAAAAAGGAATTAATACCAAAGAGAAAAAAAGTGATTGTTTTCAGAAGCAGGTATGAAAATCATGCCCAGAATAGAGCACCTGCAAAGGCATGTGCAAATGAGAGACAGTCAAATCAGGGTGGCCCTAGGGGAATTCTGTGAGGCTGACCCACAAATATAGACCACTCAGAGAAATACTGCAGAGACCAACTGAAGGGGTGGGTTTCAGAGCCTCAGTTATAATTTCTCACCAGCATCACTCAGCCTTTAAGAGGTGATGTGTGGGCTCAGAACCATGCTATATAGCAAGCACTGATGGGGAAGGAAAAAGGAGTGCATATCCCAAGACATAAGCAACAGGAATAGACTTCGGGGATCCCTATACAAGTTCATACCTTGTTCTTGCTGTTGAAGGCCAGAGCCCGAACTTTGCAGTTGTCAGGGTTTGTGTCCTCTTTGGGGATGTCCTTTAAGGCCTTGTGAGTGATGTGTGCATACACAGGGACCCGCGACACATTGTGTCTTGCATCACTTTTGGTCAAAACATCATCTGTCACCTCCCAGAGTCCCATAGAACCATCACGTGAGCCTGCAGGGCCAGGAGAACACAGATGTCAGATATACCCACCCCTCTATGGGAAATCCCACAGATGCCAAAGTGGGCTTTCAGAGTCTAGCTGTGCATCATCCTCATATGTGCTGAAGCTTGGCCAGATGGCCCACCCTGAACACAGAGCAGTAGACATTTTAATAGCTACGCTAAGAGAATTATTCACTTAAGGTCTAGGCATTAAAACATTTAAGTTTGACATGGTTGTTGAAATTTATTTTTTATTATTTTTTGAGAGAGTCTCGCTTCGTCACCCAGGCTGGAGTGCAGTGGTGCAATCTCAGCTCACTGCAACCTCCGTCTCCTGGGTTCAAGCGATTCCCACGCCTCACCCTCCCGAGCAGCTGGGATTACAGGTGCCTGCTCCATGACTGGCTATTTTTTTTGTATTTTTAGTAGAGACGGGGTTTAACCATGTTGCCCAAGCTGGTCTTGAACTCCTGAGCTCCAGTGATCAGCCTGCCTCGGCCTCCCAAAGTGCTAGGATTACAGGCATGAGCCACCACACCTGGGTGGCTCATGGGGGGACAGAGTTTCACTCTTGTTGCCCAGGCTGGAGTGCAATGGTGTGATCCTGGCTCACCGCAACTTCCGCCTACTGGGTTCAAGCGATTCTCCTGCCTCAGCCTTCCGAGTAGCTGGGATTACAGGCATGTGTCACCATGCCCGGCTAATTTCGTATTTTCAGTAGAGACA
>NW_012102121.1:1782564-1785038 GCF_000951045.1 Mandrillus leucophaeus
ATCCCAGCACTTTGGGAGACCGAGATGGGTGGATCACGAGGTCAGGAGATCGAGACCATCCTGGCTAACATGGTGAAACCCCGTCTCTACTAGAAATACAAAAATTAGCCGGGCGTGGCGGTGGGCACCTGTAGTTCCAGCTACACGGGAGGCTGAGGCAGGAGAATGGCATGAACCCGGGAGGCGGAGCTTGCAGTGAGTGGAGATCGCGCCACTGCACTCCAGCCTGGGTGACAGAGCGAGACTCCGTCTGGGGGGAAACAAAAAAAAAAGAGGAACAAACAAAAACAGAAAGTAAGTTTATATTCCTATTCAGAAACAATCCACCATCACAATACCCATATACAAAGATGTTTGTTCAGAACACTCAGTATGTTCAACAATAGGGTTATATTATATCCATAAAATGGAGTACCAAGAAATTATGTTTTAGGCCAGGCATAGTGGCTCATGCCTGTAATCCCAGCACTTTGAGGCTGACGTGGGAGGACTGCTTGAGCCTAGGAGTTCGAGAGCAGCCTGGGCAACAATGTAAGACATAGTCTCTATAAAAAATAGAAATAATTAACTGGGTGTGGTGATGTGTGCTTATAGTCCCAGATACTTGAGGGGATCTCTTAATCCTGGGAGTCAGAGGTTGCAGTGAGCAATAATCACACTACTGCACTCCTGCCTAGGTAACAGAGGGAGACCCTGTCTCAACAACAACAACAACAACGTGTTTTAAAATTATTTTTCCAGTAAAGTTATTTGCCAATTCTCCTTTGAGACCAAGAAGGTGCTCTTCCCACACTGCTAATCTCCTGAACACTTCATAGAAAAAAATATCTAGGCCGGGTGCAGTGGCTCACGCTTGAAATTCTAGCACTTTGGGAGACTGACGCAGGCAGATCACTTGAAGTCAGGAGTTTTGAGACCAGCCTGGCCAACATGGTGAAACCCTGTCTCTACTAAAAATACAAAAATTAGCCAGGCACAGTGGCACGCACCTGTAGTCCCAGCTACTTGGGAGGCCGAGGCAAGAGAAGTGTTTGAACCTGGGAGGCAGAGGTTGCGGTGAGCCAAGATGCTGCCACTGCACTCTAGCCTAGGTGACAGAGTGAGACTTGGTCTCAAAAATTACAAAAAAAAAAAAAAAGAAAAAAACATCTAAAATGACAGACATATCAATTCAAAGTAGAATGCTAATTATGTGAAATTAGAAAAGGTCACAGAGACAAGGGCACATGTGGAGAACTAGACATGGTTTGTTATGCTGGATTATGGGGTGCAAGCACGGAAGCTATGAGAGATAAAGTTGGAAAGGTGGGCGTGGGCCTTGTATGCTGTGCTATAAAATTTGTTTTTCATCTTACAGATACTACAAAGTCTCTCAAAGATTTGAGCATGAGAGTGAGAAAATTTCAGAAGATTTCTGAGAAATCTTTCTGAGAAACTTTCTGAGAAAGTTTCAGAAGATTACTTTGTGTACAGTTTCAGAAGATTACTTTGTGTACAGTGTGATCTCATTTACCCCATCAAAGTTTTATTACGAAAATTTTAAAGTGTAATGAAATGAGGTCAGGAGCAGTGGTTCACGCCTGTAATCCCAGCACTTTGGGAGGCCGGGGCAGGCAGATCACCTGACGTCAGGCATTCAAGACCAGCATGGCCAATATGGCAAAACCCCATCTCTACTAAAAAATACAAAAATTAGCCAGGCGTGGTGGTGGGCACCTGTAATCCCAGCTACTCAGGAGGCTGAGGCAGGGAGAAGAGATTGAACCCAGGAGGCGGAGGTTGCAGTGAGCCGAGATTGTACCACTGCACTTCAGCCCAGGCGACACAGCAAGACTCTATCTCCAAAAAAAAAAAAAAAAAGAAAGGATTTCACAAAGAATTCTACATATACATCTTCTGAATGATCTCATATTAACCAACCAAAAAATATGGGCCAGGCATGTTGGCTTACGCCTGTAATCCCAGCATTTTCAGAGGCCGAGGCAGACAAATCACTGAGGTCAGGAGTTTGAGACCAGCCTGGCCAATATGGTGAAACCCCATCTCTACTAAAAATAGAAAAATTAGCCTGGCGTGGTAGTGGGCACCTGTAATCCCAGCTACTCAGGAGGTTGAGGCAGGAGAATCGCTTGAACCTGGGAAGTGGAGGTTGTGGTGAGCCGAGGTCGTGCTACTGCACTCCAGCCTGGAAGACAGAGTGAGACTCAGTCTAAAAAAAAAAATCATACTAAGGCTGGGTGCAGTGGCTCATGCTTATATAATCTAAGCACTTTGGCCAGGCACGGTGGCTCACGCCTGTAGTCCCAGCACTTTGGGAGGCCGAGGCGGGTGGATCACAAGGTCAGGAGATCGAGACCACGGTGAGACCACGGTGAAACCCCATCTCTACTAAAAATACAAAAAATTAGCCAGGTGCGGAGGCGGGCGCCTGTAGTCCCAGCTACTCGGGAGGCTGAGGCAGGAGAATGGCTTGG
>NW_012102121.1:1785198-1800020 GCF_000951045.1 Mandrillus leucophaeus
AAAAAAAAAAAAAAAAAATCTAAGCACTTTGGGAGGCTGAGGCAGGAGGATAGCTTGTGCCCAGGAGTTGAAGGCTACAGTAAGCCATGATGGTGCCACTGCACTCCAGCCTGGGCAACAGAGCAAGACCCTGTGTCTAAAAGAAAAGAAAAAAGGTACTGGAAAAAAAGACTAGCAAGTTATATTTTAAAATGTCAACAGTAGTTATTACTAGCTGGGTGTGATGGTGTGTGCCTATAGTCCCAGCTACCTGTGAGCCTGAGGCAGAAGGATCACTTGAACCCAAGAGCTCAAGGATGCAGTAAGCTAGGATCATGCCACTGTAAGCAAGCCTGGGTGACAAAATGAGACACTGTCTCAAAAAGAAAACAAAACAACCCACAAAAAAAAAGTAGGTATATCTGGATAGAGATCTTCTGGGTGGTCCTTACTTCCTTTTTTTTAATCTATCTATCTATCTATCCTTTTTTTTTTTTTTCTTTTTGAGATGGAGTCTCATGCTGTCGCTCAGGTTGGAGTGCAGTGGCACCATCTCAGCTCACTGCAACCTCTGCCTGCTGGGTTCAAGCAATTCTCCTGCCTCAGTCTCCTGAGTAGCTGGGACTACAAGCGCCCATGACCACACTCAGCTAATTTTTTGCACTTTTAGTAGAGACAGGGTTTCACCATGCTGGCTAGCCTGGTCTCAAACTCCTGACCTTGTAATCTACCCACCCTGGCCTCCCAAAGTGCTGGGATTACAGGTGTGAGCCAACACGCCCAGACTATATTTTAAAATTTTCTTTTTTTTTTTTGAGACACAGTCTTGCTCTGTGCCCAGGCTGGAGTACAGTGGCACAATCTCAGCTCACTGCAAGCTCCGCCTCCCAGGTTCACACCATTCTCCTGCCTGAGCCCCCCATGTAGCTGGGACTACAGGCGCCCGCCACCACACCCAGCTCATTTTTTGTATTTTTAGTAGAGACCGGGTTTCACCGTGTTAGCCAGCATGGTCTCAATCTCCTGACTTTGTGATCCACCCACCTCGGCCTCCAAAAGTGCTGGGATTACAGGCATAAGCCACTGCACCCAGCCTATTTTAAAATTTTCTTACAATAAATGTGTATCACTTTTACACTAAATAAAAAAATTATTATTCTATAGGGCCACCCTCTGTCATGTAGGCTGGAGTGCACTGGCATGATCACAGCCTGATGCTGCCTGGATCTCGTGGGCTCAAGCAATCCTCCTGCCTCAACCTTCTGAGTATCTGGGACAATAGGTATGCAGTACCATACTCAGCCAATTAAAAAAAATTGTAGAGATGGGGTCTCATATGTTGCCCAGACCAGTCTTGAATCTTGGGCTCAAGTGATCCACCCACCTCAGCCTCCCAAAGTCCTGGGATTATAGGCATGAGTCGCCGCACCCAGCCGGGCTATTTCCTATCACACTACTATCCCTTTTCAATCTCTAGCCCCCAATCCTTGCCACATCAAAAGCTCCCTGTAAAAGGGCAAATTTACCCGACACTGCCATAGTGTCGCTGATCCATGCGATGGAAAAGATCCAGTCCTTGTGTCCATCCTTGGAGAGCAGGGAGTAACAGGTACAGGGAGGAAAACAAGAAATTAGTAAAATAAGTATTGTAATAAACTCTCTATTTTTGTAAAATTACAACTCTGATCTCTGGTGGTCTCAACCCATAGAGAATGATCAATCTTTATCTTCTATCTTGAGGAGCTCAAAGCTGGAATGAAATTGGCACTACTGTGGGTAGTGGACACATAGCTCTTGCCTTCTACCTCTGGGTCCCATCTTCTATCTGGAACTTTCTTCTTCCAGACATCTAGATATCTACATGGCTTGTACCTCATTTCTTTTAAGTCTCCCTGCTCCAGTATCATCCTATCAATGAAACTTTATCTTCTGATACAGCATCCTCCACCTCACTCTCAGTCCCTTTATGCTGCCTTTATTCTTCTCCATGGCACTTATCACACTCTGACATATTACTGGTAATTATTAGTTTATATGGCTTATATTTTGGTTTATATGTCACCCTCCACTAGAATGTAGGCTTCAAGAGGACAGGGGCTTTATCTGTTCTGTTCACTGCTGTGTCTCAAACCATGTCTCAAACAATACCTAGCCATAGAAGACTGAATAAATGCCTGGCGAATGAATGGATGATTTAGTAAACTCTGCTACTCTCTGAGTATGGGCAGTGGGAAGTATGTGGACACTATGGATTCAAATGCAACCCAATAGTGTTGGTCCCTGAGATGTGCTGCTTGCCCCTTTATCAAACATACACTGTGCCCTATGGGGAGTCCAGTTCCCACTCTGGGCTGCTGAGAGGAGGGTCCATGTTAACCACTGAGACCCGTTTAAAACCAAGGCTCCCCCCAACTACAACTACTGGGAAAACTTACATCTCCTACACACACAGGATCCAGTGTAGGTAGTCGATAGATGGCAAGACTGTTGGGGTTGTCTCCTCCAGTGGCTAGCAGTGTTCTAGAAGGATTCAGCTCGATGGCATGGATACCACAGCCCTGCTGGGTCACACCTCCAGGTTCCCGGTCTTTCAGAATTGGGATCTTGGTGATCTGGCTTGTCTGGACATCTACTACAAATAGCTACAAGAAGAAAAAGATACAGAAGCTGAACATAGTTCCGATTTAACATGGCCAATACAGGGTATAAACATCCTTTTGTTCAACTGTTCATCAACATTTAACTAACATCTACTACATGTTAGACCCTAGGAATTATTAAAGGCATGGTCAGGACTACTAATGAAATGAAACATGAAATAAGTCAATATAACACAGTATTAGAGATAGGAATAATATGCTACATGAACACAGATTAGGAAGTAGTAAATTCTGCCTGGGATTCAGAGGTTTCCAAGAGGCCTTGTATTAGAGCAAGACCAACAGGTTTCTGTCGGTTTGGAAATATTTTACACATTGAATCCTCACCTAACCATGCACACAAACTTTTAAACAAAACACAATTCCCAGAACACATCATGGTTACTAATATACCTATTAATATTACTAAGTTTTCTGGAATGACCTGAGACATACGACACGGAAGAATTATTAATATCTCATGGCTGTTCTCTATACACACACATCCCATTCAGTTCTATTCCTCCCTGCCTTTGCTCTTGCTACTACCTCTGCCTGAAAGGCTCTCTTCCACCTCTTTACCCTCTAAGATTCAACTTAGACACATGCTTTATGGAAAAATCAGTCTTAGAGAAAGGACAGCCCTTATAAGAGTCAAACTCTTCACATGATTCAACAGTTCATTCCTTCAGACACTCACTTCTTTGCCAGTACTGTTCTAAGTGTTATGAACACAGTTATGAATGAGAGAAATAATATCTGCCCTAATATATATACCTTATAGCCTAAGAGGCTGAAATAAAATCCTATCAGCAATTCTCATGGTGAAGCCAAACATGTCAAACCTTTACATAAATAAACCTGCTGCTTGCACAGAAGATCTATGAAAGCAGAAACTAGGTGAGTCTTAAGTTTAAAATATAAAAAGGGCCGGGCGCGGTGGCTCACGCCTGTAATGCCAGCACTTTAGGAGGCCGAGGCGGGCGGATCACCAGAGGTTGAGAGTTTGAGATCAGCCTGGCTAATATGGTGAAAATCCTACTAAAAATACAAAATTAACTGGGCACGGTGGCACATGCCTGTAATCCCAGCTACTCGGAAGGCTGAGGCAGAAGAATCACTTGAACCCAGGAGGCGGAGGCTGCAGTGAGCGAGGATCGAGCCACTGCACTCCAGCCTAGGCAACAGAGTGAGACTCGGTCTCAACAAAAAAACAAAAACAAACACACACACACATACACACACACACACACACACACACACACACACACACATATGAATGAAGTGGACAAGGTGGCAAGTGCCTGTAGTCCCAACTACTTAGCTACTCAGGAGGTTGAGGCATAAGGATCACAAATTGAGCCCAGCCTGGGCAAAACAGCAAGACCCTGTCTCAAACAAACAAATACATATATGTATTTTATGTATATATTTTTATATACTTTTTTTTTTTTTTTACTAGGAAAATGGTTTCATTGAAGTGTCTTTAGAGCTGTGATATCAAGACATGAAGAACAAGTGCACACACAGACATGGCTATCACAGAACAGACTGTGGGTGAATAAAAAGTTCACACCACTTCTTCCCTTTACCCAGTAACAGAAGGCTCTAGGCCACCTCCTCACAGGCCCACTCTTCAGACTCTCTCTCCTCCTCAGCTGTGGTATCCTGTACTTGGACACGTTCATGTTGCTTGCAGCCTCAGGGAACTCCATCTTGTCCATGCCACTGCCCATGTACTAGTGCAGGAAGGTTTTGTGCCAGAACATGACTATGAACTGTTCCGAGATGCACCTGAACAGCTCCTAGATGGCTGTATTGTTGCCAATGACAGTGGCAGCCATCTTTAGCCCCCAGGGTAGAATGTTACAGACAGCTGTTTTCGCCTTGTGGGGGATTCAATCAACAAAGTAGCTGCTGTCCTTGTTTTGGAGATTAAGCATTTACTTAACCACCTCTTCCATGCACGTATGGTCCCTGAACATAGCAGCTGCTAAGCAACAGCCACAAAGCGGGGGTCCCAGGCAGCCATCACATTCTTGGCATCAAACATCCGCTGGATCGGCTCGGGCACCATTGGGGCTCAGTACTGCTGGCTATCCTGGATGGTCGGCAGGGCGAAGCCAGACATGAATAAGTGCAAGCGGGGAGCAGGGCCATATTCATGGCCATTGAGCTCGCCCTGGAAGCTCAGGCAGGTGGTGACCCCACTCACAGTGCAGACAACAGGTGGCTCAGGTGGGTGTGGGCAGTTTTAGGGTTCGGAAACAGATGTCTTAGACAGCTTCCTTATCAATGCAAAAGGTCTCATCTGTGTTTTCTGTGAGCTGGTGGACTAAGAGGGTGACACTGTAGGGCTCTAGCAACATGTCCAACACCTTGGGAGGGGGCATTACACTGGATACATAAATATTTAAATTATATATAATATGCACATTACATATTTAAATATATATTATATATATTTATTAGAGACAGAGAGAAAGAGAGAGGAGTAACTAGAAGAGTGTCAGACAAAGACTGAGTGGGAGCAGGGGGAAGAAGGAGACAAACCACTCCCAAAATGGCAACTACCTGAGAGCAGCAGATCCCACAAGCATGTGAAACTCAATATGCCCAAAACCAGTCACCTTGCTCCTCAAATTGCTCACTTTCCTAACGCCACCACTATCTACCCTGTCACTCAAGTGTGGATTTTATCCTAGATTACTCCTCTTCCCTCATTTCCATTATCCTAGTCCTGCCAAACCTACCTCCTAAATATTCTTACAGCTGGCTCCTTCCTCTGCTTCCTCACTTATCACTTCTCCTTGGACAACCACAATTAGTCTTTGTGCCTTCAGGCAACACCGCTATCAAATTTAATCTATTATAAGCAGATTCATCTTCCTAAAAATGGAAATCTTCCCATGCCAGTCCCCAACTAAAAAACATCCTATGACTCCCTGTCACCTAAATCTGAGATACTTAGCATGGCATTAAGACTCTCCTCATGGCCAGACTTTGGAAGGCCAAGGAAGAAGGATTACTTTAGCCCAGGAGTTTATGACGAGCTCAGGCGGCACAGTGAGAACTTGTCTCTACAAAAAATCAAAAAATAAGATGGGAGGATTACTTTAAGCCCAGAAGGTCAAGGCTGCAGTGAGCCGTGATGGTGCCACTGCACTCCCACCTGGGTGACAGAGCAAGACCCTGTTTCAAAAAAACAAAACAAAACCAAGAGTCTCCTCAGTCCAGCCCTACTATCTTCACGTCTTGCCATACACTTCAAACTCTAGAAATAATTGGTTATAAATATCATACATGAAAAATTCTTCAGCGAAATATAATTATTTTGTTCCATGCTCATGCTGTTCACAATGCCAGAAATGCTTCTCCTACTCTTTTCTGTTTTTTTTCCTTTGAGACCAAGTCTTGCTCTGTCGCCCAGGCTGGAGTACAGTGGCGTGATCTTGGCTCACTGTGACCTCTGCCTCCTGGGTTCAAGCAATTCTCCTGCCTCAGTCCTCCAAGCAGCTGGGACTACAGGCATGCACCACCACGCCCAGCTAATTTTTGTATTTTTACTAAACACGGGGTTTCACCATATTGGCCAGGCTGATCTCGAACTCCTGACCTTGTGATCCACCTGCCTCAGCCTCCCAAAGTGCTGGCATTACAGGCGTGAGCCACCGCTCCCAGCCTCTCCTACTCTTTTACCTGGCCAGTGTGTACTTATCTTTCATGATTCAGTTCAGACACGTCCTCGTGGAATATTCTCTAAATGTCCAGGCTGATTAAGTGTCTCTCTTGTAGGGTCCCAAGATATTCCTCTACCCACAACACTTAGACCATATCACACTGATTTAAAATACTACTTATTTGTCTTCCTCATAAAGCTATTAACTCTCTCCCAATTCTAAGTGCAGAGAATTTATCTTATTTGACTCTATAATCTTGCCCCAGCTACTACTTAAGCATTTACAACAGTCACCTTTCAGAAGGCCTGCCCAACTAATGTAGTAGGCCCCCACATCGCTGTGAGAGTGAGGCTCTGTAGCTGTTTATTTGATATAAGCCTAGATTCCTTGATCACAGCACAGTCTAGAGGGAGTTTCAGGAGAATCAGTCCAAAGGCTAGACTGGACTAGGCCATTCAGATTCTTTAGGGAATGTGTAACTGGCTGGTGGTACTAGACCAAACTTCCTGGGTGGCCACTTTTTACCAAAGCCAGTCCTCGGAGAAAACTTAAGACATGAAGCATGGGCCAGGCACAGTGGCTCATGCCTGTAATCCCAGCACTTAGGGAGGCTGAGGCAGGCGGATCACTTGAGGTCCGGAGTTCAAGACTAGCCTCGCGAACATACTGAAACCCCATCTCTATTAAAAATACAAAAAAAAATTAGCTGGACGTGTTGGCGGACGCATGTAATCCCAGCTACTCGGGAGGCTGAGACAGAAGAATTGCTTAAACTCAGGAGGCGGAGGTTGCAGGGAGCCGAGATCATACCACTGCACTCCAGCCTGGGAGACAGAGTGAGAGTCCATCTCACAAAAAAAAAAAAAAATTTGCTGGGCATGGTGGTGTGCACCTGTAGTCCCAGCTACTTGGGAGGCTGAGGCAGGAGAATCGCTTGAACCCGGGAGGCAGAGGTTGCAGTGAGTCAAGATAGCGCCACCGCACTCCAGCCTGGCGACAGAGCAAGACTTTGCCTTTAAAAAAAAAACCCAAAAACAAAAAACTATATATATATACATACATACATATATATACATATGGCTTGTAATACCAATTTTAGGAACTTACACTGAGGAAATAGTGATGGGTGAACAGTTTGAACTACTGTACATCTTTTTTAATTATAGAGACAGGGTCCCACTATGTTGCCCAGGCTGTAATAAAATCCTCCTGGGCTTAGGCAATCCTCCTGCCTTAGCCTCCCAAAGTGCTGGGATTACAGATATGAGCCATCATACCTTGCCACTACATACCTTTAACAGCGATAAGGTAGTTCACTGCATGAATATACTAACATTAATTGAATGAACTCCCTACTATTGAACACTTACACCATGTCCAAATTTTAGTAATACAAAACATGGCAATGAACATTCTTTTATTGAAATCCAGGGCCTCCTCTTAGTACTGGGGCATAAGGAGGAAAAAAATTAAATAAATCAATCCAGGGTTGGGTGCGGTGGCTCATGCCTGTAATCCTAGCACTTTGGGAGGTGAGCAGATCACCTGAGGTCAGGAGTTCAAGACCAGTCTGGCAAACATGGCAAACCCTGTCTCTACTAAAAATATAAAAATTAGCCAGGCGTGGTGACAGGTGCCTTCAATTCCAGTTACTTGGGAAGCTGAGGCAGGAGAATCGCTTGAACCCAGGAGGGGGAGGCTGCAGAGATCGCGCCACTGAACTCTAGCCTGGGCGACAGAGTGAGAGTCCATCTCAAAAATAAATAAATAAATAATACAAATAAATAAATAAATCTGGCTGGGCACAGTGGCTCACACCTGTAATCCCAGCACTTTGGGCGGCCAAGGCAGGCAGATCACTTGAGGTCAGGAGTTCAAGACCAGCCTGGCCAACACAGTGAATGAAACCCTGTCTCCAATAAAAATACAAAAATTAGCCAGGCATGGTGGCGTGCGCCTGTAGTCCCAGGTACTTGGGAGGCTGAAGCAGGAGAATCGCCTGAACTCAGGTGGCAGAGGTTGTAGTGAGCCAAGATGGCACCACTACACTTCAGCCTGGGCAACAGGGTAAGACTCTGTCTCAAATAGTAGTAATAATAAATAAATAAATAAATAAATAAATAAATCCGACTAGGCACGGTGGCTCACGCCTGTAATCCCAGCACTTTGAGAGGCCGAGGCGGGTAGATCACCTGAGGTCAGAAGTTTGAGACCACCCTGGCCAACATGGTGAAACCCCATCTCTACTAAAAATACAAAAATCAGCCGGGCGCAGTGGCGGGTGCCTGTAATCCCAGCTACTAGGGAGGATGAGGCAGAAAAATCGCTTGAACCCAGGAGGCGGAGGTTGCAGTGAGCTGAGATCGTGCCCCTACACTCCAGCCTGGGCAACAGAGCAAGACTCTGTCTCAAAAATCAATCATCAATCAATCCACGTGTCTGTGCTATGCCAAGATCTTAGACACTCTGAGCTGTGAATCTAAACTGTTCCTACACAAGATGGGCTACACCACTAGCTAGCTAAGATAAGTAATGGTACTTCATAATAGGTCTTGAATTCTGATGTTTCGCTACAGAATCATGACTTCGTGGAAGGAGGGCCACATTAGGATTTACAATTATTTTGGATTTAAGTGACATAATTTTTATAAGCTTTACATCTGGCAGTAAATTGATTTCTAATCCTTGATTTTTTTTTTTTTTTAATGGAGTCTCGTTCTGTTGCCCAGGCTGGAGTACAGTGGCACTATCTCAACTCACTGTAACCTCTGCCTCCTGGGTTCAAGCGATTTTCCTGCCTCAGCCTCCTGAATACCTGGGACTACAGGGGCACGCCACCACGCCTGGCTAATTTTTTGTATTTTTAGTAGAGACGGGGTTTCACCGTGTTAGCCAGGATGGTCTCCTGACCTCGTGATCCGCCTGCCTCGGCTGGCCAAAGTGCTGGGATTATAGGTGAGCCACCGCGCCTGGCCTCTAATCCTTGATTTTGGAGGTCTCTGTTAAAAATGAACTGAGTCCTAAAAGCCAGTTTTGGCAAGACACCTTGATTTTACCTAGTACCCACCAAAGTGACCACATAAACTCTGACAACATACAACAGTGGTTTAGCTACCTTAAGCATCTATCTAAACAAAAATTTGTTAAAAATAAATTCTTGCTGGGCGCAGTGGCTCATGTCTGTAATCCCAGCACTTTGGGAGGCCGAGGCGGGCGGATCACCTGAGGCTGGGAGTTCAAGACCAGCCTCACCGACATGGAGAAACCCCATCTCCACTAAAAATACAAAATTAGCTGGGCGTGGTGGTGCATGCCTGTAATTCCAGCTACTCGGGAGGCTGAGGCAGGAGAATCGCTTGAACCCAGGAGGTGGAGGTTGTGGTGAGCCAAGATCGCACCATCACACTCCAGCCTGGGCAACAAGAGCGAAACTCTGTCTCAAAAAAACAAACAAACAAAAAAAAGAAATTATTCTTAGGCTGTTAAATCAGAATCCTATTTTGTATTGCTTTTATATGCTTACAAATCCCATCACCTATTTCCAATCTGAAAAATAAAAAGGGAAATAAAAGGATTGGTCCAATAGTCTAATTTCATAAGAATCTTTATTTCTTCCTATGGAAGATGGAAATTGATTTCTTTTTTTTCGTTTTCTTTCCAAGATGGAGTCTCACTCTGTCGCCCAGGCTGGAGTGCAGTGGCTCAATCTCAGTTCACTGCAACCTCCACCTCCCGGGTTCAAGCGACTGTCCTGCCTCAGCCTCCCGAGTAGCTGGGACCACAGGCATGCAGCATCATGCCTGGCTAATTTTTGTATTTTTAGTAGAGATGGGGTATCACCATGTGGGTGGTCTCGAACTCCTGGCCTCAAGTGATCCACCTGCCTCAGCCTCCCAAAGTGCTAGGATTACAGGAGTGAGCCACTGCGCCCGGCCTGAAATTGATTTCTATATACTCAAGGATGCTAATAGTTAACATGTAAGTTATTCAGGAGAAAATCTCTACACAGGAAACTTTCAGGTTTTTGTTCCCTGGTGACATTTCCAGGTATAAGGCCTTCTACTCAGAATTAACAGAGACTTTTATCCCTAACTTGCAAACTACTGGAGAGCAGAGATTATAATTACATATCTGGTATATGAAGAGATTACAAACTCTCAATAATAGTGTTAAATAATGATAATATGGCCGGGCGTGGTGGGTCACGCATATAATCCCAGCACTTTGGGAGGCAGAGGTGGGGGTCAGGAGTTCGAGACCAGGCCGGCCAACAAGGCAAGACCCTGTCTCTACTAAAAATACAAAAATTAGCTGGGCATGGTGGTGCATGCCTGTAATCCCAGCTACTTGAGGGGGCTGAGGCACGAGAATCACTTGAACCTGGGAGGCAGAGGTTGCAGTGAGCCAAGACTGTGCCACTGCACTGCAGCCTAGGCAACAGAGTAAGACCCTGTCTCAGAAAAGAAAATAATAATAATAATATCGCTCTCATCTCACACATACTTCCTAAGTGTAACAGCATTAAGACTTGAGAACCGGCCGGGCGCGGCGGCTCAAGCCTGTAATCCCAGCACTTTGGGAGGCCGAGACGGGCGGATCACGAGGTCAGGAGATCGAGACCATCCTGGCTAACACGGTGAAACCCCGTCTCTACTAAAAAACACAAAAAACTAGAAGGGCGCGGTGGCGGGCGCCTGTAGTCCCAGCTACTCGGGAGGCTGAGGCAGGAGAATGGCGTGAACCCGGGAGGCAGAGCTTGCAGTGAGCTGAGATCCGGCCACTGCACTCCAGCCTGGGTGGCAGAGCGAGACTCCGTCTCAAAAAAAAAAAAAAAAAAAAGACTTCAGGACCAAGACCATACGGTTGTGTATTTGCCCATCGAGAATCAAAAGCCCTCTCCAGGGGCTATTTTGAGCTCCAAAAAACTCACTGTGTGACTAAGAGAAGCAACTCCTTTCGTTGCATATTCTACTACTGTATTTTTGAGCGCCTACTTCAGTCCTTCTCACCATCATTTTTTAGGATAAGAAAATGCAGGTTCATCTAGCTGAAACGATTTTAAAAGATGAGTGTTTATTGTACAAACAACACTTTATCAACAATACAGAAATTTAAAATGCAAGAAAGATCACTCAGAACCTTCTCTCTTTTAGAATCTGTTTTTCATTTGTCAGGTTCCTGTTTAGCCTTCAACCACATACATATTATAATCGTGCACAGCTATTATCAGCAGAGACAGGATTTTGTATCTCATTTCATTAAACATATTGAATGCTTTGCACATTACAGTCTCCATAATTATGTTAATGTCTGCATAATACCATCCAGATTTGATTTATCACAATTTACTTAAGTATTCAATTGCTAGTATTTAGATTAAGTAGCTTCCAATTATTATCTTGTTAAAAACGACTTTTCCTTTGGATAAATTCTCAGGTATGAACATTTTAGGTCAAAGGGTATAACATTTTTAGGCTCTTCTTTCAACAGATACTATATACTTTCGTGTTTTTTTCTTTTTTTTGAGACAGGGTCATGTCCTGTCACCTAGGCTAGAGTGCAGTGATGTAATCCCATTTAACTGTAGCCTCGACTTCCCAGACTCAAGCCATCCTCCCACTTGAGCCTCCTGAGTAGCTAGGACCAAAGGCACAAGCCACCATGCCCAGCTAATTCTTAAATTTTTTTGTAGAGATGGGGTCTCACTACATTGCCCAGGCTGGTCTTGAACCTCTGGGCTCAAGTGATCTTCCTGTGTCGGCTTCCCAAAGTGCTGGATTACAGTCATGAGCCACTATGCCCAGCCAATACTGGCCAACATGGTGAAACCCCGTCTCTACTAAAAAACACAAAAAAATTAGCCAGGCGTGGTGGTGGGTGCCTATAATCCCAGCTACTTGGGAGGTTGAAGCAGAAGAATCACCTGAACCTGGGAGGCAGAGGTTGGTTGCAGTGAGCTGAGACCGAGCCACTGCACTCCAGCCTGGGCAACAAGAACAAAACTCAGTCTCAGGAATAAAAAAAAACAACAACAGCCAGGTTGATGGCATGTGGTATAGTCCCAGCTACTCAGGATTCTGGGGCAGGAGGATCCCTTGAGCCCAGGAATTTGAAGCTGCAGCGAGCCATGACTGCACCACTGTACTCCACCCTGGGTGCAAAACCCTGTCTTGAAAAAGAAAAAAGTGGCCGGGCGTGGTGGCTCACGTTTGTAATCCCAGCACTTTGGGAGGCTGAGGTGGGCATATTACATGAGGTCAGGCGTTTGAGACCAGCCTGGCCAGCATGGTGAAACCCCGTCTCCACTAAAAATACAAAAATTAGCCAGGCATGGTGGCATCTGCCTGTGGTCCCAGCTACTTGGGAGGCTGAGGCACAAGAATCGCTTGAACCTGGAGGCAGAGGTTACAATGAGCCAAGATCGCGCCACTGCACTCCAGCCTAGGCAACACAGTAAGACTCGATTTCAAAACAAAGAAAAAGAAAAAAGAGAGAACAAAGCAACCCTGACATAATGGGTTAGCCTGATACTCTCAGGTAGGCCTTGGTATCCTAATGTAAATAAATAATTTCAGAGAACATCAACATCAGTCAAGGCCACTCTGTAACTGTGATAAAGACAAAAACAAGACCACTCTGTAATCATACCTGAACACAGACCAAAACAAGAACACTGGCCAGGCAAGGGGGCTCACGTCTGTAATCCCAGCACTCTGGGAGGCCGAGGTGGGCGGATCACCTGAGGTCAGGAGTTCGAGACCAGCCTGGCCAACATGGTAAAACTCTGTCTTTACTAAAAATATGAAAATTAGCTGTGCGTGGTGGCATGTGCCTGTAGTCCCAGCCACTCGGGAGGCAGAGGTGAGAGAATCACTTGAACCTGGGAGACGGAGGCTGCAGTGAGCCAAGATCGTGTCACTGCATTCCAGCCTAAGCGATAGAGCGAGACTCCATCTCAAAAAACAAACAAACAAAAAACCCAAGAACACTGCCTAAACCACAAAAGATCAAATATCCCCTTAACCTTGCTAATATAAATGACAGTTTCATCTTTATCAATTACAGCTTTAATCTCCTTCTAGATGAGATTAAGATACCCAAACATAGAATTTGCCCCTGTCGTGACAGTATCCACCTGGAGCAAAGTGCTATATCCTTAAGCCTTCCCCCAAATCACGTGCAACAAGTCCCAGTGTTGTAACACCTTTCTGGCACTCTTACTGAGCGGTCCCTTGCTCCTCTATGGAGAAGGTTCTCCCAGGTACAACAAGCAACAACATCTGACTTGTTCTGCAACAAGAACAGTCCCTGATAGTCTTTGGCTGGAGAGTGCTGACAATGGGAAGTAAGAGTTCACGTCCAAAATTAAATACCTCCAACTGTGTAGATCATCACTCTGCCGATCACCATCCTTCTCCTCAAATCACACCCCACCCCTAACCCCTTCAAGAGTCCTCCTTTCAGCCAGGCACGGTGGCTCATGTCTGTAATTTCAGCACTTTGGGAAACCGAGACAGGTGGATCATGAGGTCAGACGATCAAGACCATCCTGACCAACAGGGTGAAATCCCGTCTTTACTAAAAATACAAAAATTAGCTGGGCGTGGTGGCATGTACCTGTAATCCCAGCTACTTGGGAGGCTGAGGCGGGAGAATCGCTTGAACCCAGGAGGCAGAGGTTACAGTGGGCTGAGATCGAGCCACTGCACTACAGCCTGGCGACATAGCGAGACTCCGTCTCAAAAAAACAAAACAAAAAAAAAACAAAAATAAAGTCCTCCTTTCTTGATTTATTTTCTGTATTCTCCTGGTTTTCCTGAGTTCCCTGCTCCCCCGCAGCAGTTCTTCTTGCCCTGTAAATGTACATGTTTTCCAAGGTTCTCTCCTAAGCTTATCTGTCAGTATCAGTGGTTCTTAACCATTTTTGGCTCATAGTACTCTCTTTGAAAATCTAAGGACAAAAACTAAGAACTACTTCCCACACCACCCCCCCAAAATCTTGCCCAGAAAGTACACATACAATCAAAACTTTGCAATTTTAGGGAAAGTTTACACAACTCAAGCCAGGAATGCCTGCTCTCTACCCTCTTTCCCATGGTAATGTAACAATTTCAATAATTCCTTCTACATAAATGACTGCCAAATCACTAACTTCAATCCTTACTCTCTGCCAAACTTCAACTAATTGATGAAAAGGACAAAACCCAAATCTGTTCCTTAATATTCACTCTGCCATCTTTCCAGTTATATAGGTTCAAGACATTAGTATCTTTTAATTAATTAATTAATTTATTTTTATTTTTTTAGACGGAGTCTCGTTCTGTTGCCCAGGCTGGAGTGGAATGGTGCAATCTCAGCTCACTGCAACCTCCACCTCCCAGGTTCAAGCGATTCTCCTGCCTCAGCCTCCCAAGTAGCTGGGATTACAGGCACCCAGCATCATGCCCAGCTAATTTATTTGTACTTTTATAGAGACAGGGTTTCACCATGTTGGCCAAGCTGGTCTCGAACTCCTGACCTCAGG
>NW_012102121.1:1800070-1813944 GCF_000951045.1 Mandrillus leucophaeus
TGGCTCATAGTACTCTCTTTGAAAATCTAAGGACAAAAACTAAGAACTACTTCCCACACCACCCCCCCAAAATCTTGCCCAGAAAGTACACATACTGTCTCTTATACACATCTAGATGTGTATAAGAGACAGGTCCTGCCTCAGCCTCCCGAGTAGCTGGGATTACACGCACCCAGCATCATGCCCAGCTAATTTATTTGTACTTTTATAGAGACAGGGTTTCACCATGTTGGCCAAGCTGGTCTCGAACTCCTGACCTCAGGTGATCCGCCCGCCTTGGCCTTCCAAAGTGCTGGGATTACAAGTGTGAGCCACCTCATGCTACCAAAGAAAATCTTTTTAACCCTAGGCCCAAATTCCTACACGGCAACAGTTGGCTGATGTCAACAATGTCTTCTGTAGTTCTTTGCACCCCCTACTACTCCTTACTGTCTTGTGCCTAGCAAACTTTTCTTTACTTAGCTTTTCTGTCTGGCTCCGCAGCCTATCTGAGTTTGCATAAGTCTAAACCACGAACACATACCTAACCCACTCCAGCTGCCAGACCCATGTTCTAATTAAGGTTATACCACCTCTAATTAAGTAGTTTTGTAAAAGTATGACTGTATTGTTAACAATGATAAAAACAACAGTTGGCTATCCTTGCTGTTACTGCTGTGCTAGCTGGGGCCAAGAAATTTGGGGATCGAATGACTGCCCCTAGTTTGATTGTTAGCCCACAGAACAGGGACATTCTACATCAAAACTTTACTATTGAGAATACAACATAATCTCTCCCACCTCTGAAATCTTCACACATTATCCAAAGACAGTTACAATTATTTAAATAATTTTCCTCTCTTCAAATTGTGGGAAAAGTTGATGGAATCATTTTTACTGCTACTAGTACTTCTAAATAAGTAAGATATTGCTCACTGAGAGTATTTTCCAGATGCATGCAGACACTTTCGCAGCACCAGATTATTATCACTCCCATTTTGCAGATACAAAAACAAAAGCACAAATAAGGGAATCATTTGCCCAATGTCACAAAGTTCAGAGAAGAGCACTATTCCTAGTTTCCTGCTTTGGTTCTGGAAGCTAAGCAAAAACAAACAAATACTAACTATAAAATGAAAACAGCTCTCCTTGCCCCAAACACTAGGTTATGAGGACGCAGGAAGACAGAAAGAGGTAGGAATTAAGAGTAGGTTAAATTATTACTTATTATGCTCGCCTTCAAAATAGTGTCAATAAATTCAAGAAGCAAGAGGCTGTGATTAATTCAGTTTACAATTCAGTAATATCTGCTAGGCTAAACACCATGATGCATGTGCGGTAAATGGAATGAACTCTTCCAAGCAGAAGACTCTTTTTCTACCCCAAGTGACAAGGATGACAGTTCTCAACCATGAGTGGGCAGCTGGAGAGACCAAGAAAAGGAAGTTCTGTGGAGGCTTGTTGCCACCACTTAGTTTTGAAAGGCTTCTGTGTAAGACAAGCGACTCTCAACAGAAGAGGAAACGAAAGGTTGGCCCCAGCCACCATGGTATTATTTCCTTCCTCAGAACTGTTTAAATTTTTGTCATGTCCTTTATAAACAGACCAACCACCATGGTATTATTTCCTTCCTTAAAACTGTTTAAATTTTTGCCTACGTCCTTTATAAACAGACACTTCTCCTAGTACTTAAGATTTTCTTAATCTAGAGCAAGCTTCTCTCTTTTCATGATCCAAACTGTGTTTCAGTCCAGGGTCAATTTACTCACACATTATGACATTACTTGTCTATTCATACAGGGTGAGGTGAAAATGGAGGGAGGGCTGGGCGTAATCATTTCCCACCCCTAGGCCCTAGGCATTGCCTCTTTTTATTTGCCATTCTGACATGCCATTTATCTGACATGCTATTCGTGGACTCTGTTCCAAACATTTCTGCTCTTTGACTTATTTTATCCTGGCCTATAATTGAGTTGGTTACAAAGCTTACTGAGAAATTTTTCACTTCATTTATAACTGTCTTTTTAGTCACTCTTAAAAAGGCTACTTTCCAAAGAGCAAATGATTATACCCTGAAATATACTACCAGACACACATTCCCTGCCTTCCTTATAGAAAACAGTTCATGTATTTCTCATATCTCAGTTTATTATACATTTTTAGATTCTATTCACTAAAAAACAGCCAAGTGTGCTATTTTAAATACTTCGACATATGTTCTTAGGCTGTTTTCACTACTATGTATCATGAATGATGCTCTGAGCATCATTATTTCTTAAGTCTTTCCTTTGAGGCCTATGGTTTAAAAACCAGCATAAAAAGATGAGGCAAAAACAAACAAACAAACAAACAACCCTCTAGAAGCAGCACATCCAGAGAGGGCCTAAAGAAATACACTCATTTGAAGACTTACCAGAAAAGAAATGTATGAGTGAAAAAAGGAGCACAAAAAGAGAGGAAGAAGTCATCAACTTTTCCCTTCTAAAAGAAACAGATGGGAAAACTAGCAGCGAGAGGTTCTACAGCAAGTGGCACGATATATCCAGGACCTAGGGGAGAGGTCACAGCCCCCCCAGACACTTACCGTGTTGCATTTTGTGCCACACACCACTTGCCTATGATTCAACCACTGAGATGCAAACACTTTATTAAGGGTCCCAAGGTGAAACTCTCTCTCCTTCAGGAGACTGGGAAGTTGCTGTGCTGCATAACCATGCAACACTCGAGAGTAGCTGGTTTCATTCTGTAGCCTGACTTCCCGGTTCTTCAAGTAGTATACTAAGGATCTCTTCACAGGAGGAAGTCTTTTCCTTTTGTGAAGCGTGTGATCCCAGCCAAACTGTGGAAACAACATTAGAAATCAGGGCTTTGGCTGCTCTTCTAACGAACGGATCCTGCTGTATTACAGAAGTCACCAACAACTCATAACTCATACTGCAGAATTTACAAACAACAGAAATACAAACACAAGAGAACAAGAATCTCAATCCAGAAAGTCGTTTAACTCTTCCAACATTAAAAAAAAGTTGCTCAGAGTCAAACTTACCTATGTGAATTACAAGGGCTAAAAGTCAAGGGAATCAATGAAGAATAGAACAGGCTAAAAGGTTTACTAGACCTTTCAGGAGTGAAAGATTGAAGGAAATGAGAGGTCGAGTGATTCCCATACCAACCTGGGCTGCATCTCTGCCCAGCCCCCTTCTCCCTCTCAGTCTGCACACCCACTGGAGCAGGTAAGATACAGTCCAAGGAGACAGACCTGAGCGCCAGGTCTTCCAGGGATGCATCATCAATGACCGTTCCTCTGTCATCATGCCCGCGCTCCAGGCAGTTGAAGAATTCGAAAAATCAACCACCAACGGGGTAGTAGGTCCCCGGGAAATCAGAGGCCATATCTATGTCCAAGAAGACCTTCCTTTCCAAAGGGGGCGGTATAGAGATGATACCTGGGAACTGTTGTTTCTTTTGGGGTCCAAACGCCAAAAAGCCCAGTTCAGGGTTGGGTATACATATAGGGAGACTCCTTCTTTCTTCGAGGAGGGACGCAATCATCCCAGCTTCCTAGGGTCCATTGAAGGTAGTGTTCACTCTACCAAAGTTGGTTTCCGATTCCCTTAACTTCGGTTTCCCCTTCCTCCAAAGCCAGGATTCTGGTTTCTTTTCAAGCCCTATCCACGGCTGCAGGCCTCCCGCGGATTATGTCCCATTGCTGAGTTCCCCTTTGGCTCCTCACCGCCCTGGCCTATCTGCCCTCCAGTTAACGAGGGTCCAGCCCTGACTCCACAAGCCCTGGCCCCATTCCTGTTTTGCCTCTGACTGCAGACCTTGGACCCCGATTCCTGTCGCAGGATCTGCGGACCCTAAACCCCTCTTGGTGCCTCGGCCTCACCACCTAGGTGCCGGCCTCTCAACCCTCACCTGCTGGCCCTGAGCGTCGCTCCCAGCTCCCGGCGAGGCGGGCGCTTTCCGCTTCCTGCTAACTGCTTTCCGGGCCATAGTGGGCAGCGCCGCCGCGGCCCCGCAGCCACATGGGGCAGGGGAAGAGAGGGATAGCAGGACGGCGGGTCATATACTGGGCCCCGGGGCCGCGCACCTTAGTGCGCCCGGCCCGGAAAATGGCCCGGACCCGGAGCGGCAGCAGAAAAAAGGCAGAAAGAAGGGAAAGAGAGAGGAACGACTGGGGCCAGGAGAGGGAAGGTGAAGCGAGAACTAGAAGCTTTCCGACGGCAGAGCCTGGAAGGACGGCGAGCGATTAGAACCAAAACACCCCCTCCCCCTTGCCCGCGCGCCGTCACCCTTGCGCAGCCGCACTTTGGACAGCGTCGCCACGGAAACGCCGCCGGAAGGAGAGGGGCGGGATTTAGGGATTGGAAGAGACTTAGCTGCTGTTTCCCGGCCGCCGTCGGACCATTTTCAAAGGTCATTTGGCAGCCGCTGGAATGGACGTGGACGAGCTGGGGCCGAGGGAATCGGGCTTCTGGCCGCCGACCTCCGACCCCAGCCCGCCTATCCGCAGGCACCCGGAAATGAGGACCACCAGCGCTGCTGGGGGAAGGAATCCCCCCCTAGTGCAGGCCTTTAGCCGGTAGCCGCTACCGGTTACCTCCCATCTGGCACGAAACGTTTCCCTGAATCTGCCACAAACCGTGCTCTGGCTCCAAGGGCTGGACAGGGGGGTGAGGGTTGGGACAGAAGCCGCCCCCGTCCGTCAAAGTGAAGTCCAGTCAGGAAGCCAAGGCAGTGTGGCCAGACTTTCCCACCGCTGAGAACCTGCCCAGCACAACCAACCCAGGCCGACCCACGGGTCTCCGGCTACCCTCTTCCCACCCCTGGGTAGCCCTCAGGCTCCATTCTCCGCTCTGTCTCCTCCTGATCCTTTCTCCTGTCCGAACTGCTTCAGCCCCTCATCACCTTCCCCTTACGGTGCGACTTCACCATCCCCTTTAGATTTCCATGACCCGCCATCTAAATCACATGGTCTTTTGTGCTTTATGAAGTAGGCATCACGCTGTAACTTATCTGTCGCTGCCTGCCTTACTCTTGGATTCAGGTTGCGTCTCCATTAGGGCAGGTTAGGAATTCTGAACCACAGGAAAGAGTGGTCATTTTTGGCTTGCCAGTCCAGTTAGAGCTGGCGTTGGCCACCAAACAAGGGGGCTTCATCAGGATCACCCTTGCCAACATTTTTGGAAGATCCTGAAGGAATATGACTGCCAGCCTTCATTTTCCTCAAGCAAACAAACCCTCCGAGGAAGTAGGATGCTCTTGCTTGGGGCCGATTGCCCTCAGGCTGTGGTGCCCAGTTACCTGCTGGTCCCTTCAGGTTTCAGGCCTCAGGCCTCATACCTCCAAGGAGCTCTGTTGGACCATCTGAAGTTCTGTCAACAAGGAGATTTGGATTTGTTTTCCAAGCTGAACCAAAGACCAGATTGAAGCAGGGTCTCCTGTCATCCCAAGTCGGCACTGCCACTAACCCCTAATGTCTTGGGAAAGGCAGCTCCATCTTATTTGGTCAGGCCTGTCCCTTTAGAGATATGCACATAGTGAGTGGGTCAGGAGTGGGTCAGCTTTCTTTTTTGAGTCTGTTCTAGTTCTGTCTTGCCCCGCAATGCTCTGGATGACCCAGGAGCCCTTGGGCAAGAGTCTGGAATCCTTTGAGAATCTCTCGGCTCAGATTGGGCTGGGCTGGGCTTGGATCCCAGTTTCCTCTGTTAGTGCCAAGAGGGGCACACTGGGAACTGCTGTAGGCTCTTACTCAAAGTTCCTTTACTTCATCTTCACATCCCAGGAACCATCCCCAAATGCACCTTATAGCAGAGCTCACCTTTTTTTTTTTTTTTTTTTTTGAGATGGAGTCTTGCTCTGTAGCCTAGGCTGGAGTGCATTGGTATGATCTCGGCTCACTGCAACCTCTGCCTCCTGAGTTCAAGTGATTCTCCTACCTCAGCCTCCTGAGTAGCTCAGATTACAGGCGCCCGCCACCCTTGCCCAGCTAACTTTTTTTTTTTTTGAGATGGGGAGCTGGCATGTTTTGATTGGTAAGTGAAGGCAATAAGTAAAACTATTTCTGAGAGTCACAGTAGGCTGTTTTAACAGGTATTAGATAAAACTGCTTTCAGATTACAGCAGGCAGTTTTAGCAGTGAGGCTCACTAAGAATGCCATTCTTGGAGTAAAGTTACGTGCCCTGAGTACTTTTTCCCCCAGTCACTCTACTACTTTATTATCATTATTATTTTATTATTTTACTTTTTAGACAGGGTCTTACTCTGTCGTCCTGGCTGGAGTCCAGTGGCACGATTTCAGCTCACTGCAACCTTCGCCTCCTGGGTTCAAGCGATCCTCCCGCCTCAGCTTCCCAAGTAGGTGGGACTACAGGCATGCGCCACCAGGCCTGGTTAATTTTTGTATTTTTAGTAGGGACAGGGTTTCACTATGTTGGCCAGGCTGGTCTCAAACTCCTGACCTCAGGTGATTGGCCCAACTTGGCCTCCCAAAGTGCTGGGATTACAGGCGTGAGCCAGCGCACCCGGCCTGCAGTTTTTTAAAAGCAATTGTGAATTAAATTTCCAAAATGGACTTTCATTCTGTGTTGTTTGCATAGAAATGGTGAGCTCTTGGCCAGGCACAGTGGCTCACGCCTGTAATCCTAGCACTTTGGGAGGCTGAGGTGGGCGGATCACCTGAGGTCAGGATTCTGAGACCAGCCTGGCCAACATGGCAAAACCCCATCTCTACTAAACATACAAAAATTAGTGGGCAACCATCCTGGCTAACATGGTGAAACCCCGCCTCTACTAAAAATACAAAAATTTAGCCGGGCATGGTGGCAGGCGCCTGTAGTCCCAGCTACTCGGGAAGCTGAGCCAGGAGAATGGCTTGAACCCAGGAGACTGAGGCTTCAGTAAGCCAAGATCGAGCCACTGCACTCCAGCCTGGGCAACAGAACGAGATCCCGTCTCAAAAAAAAAAAAAGAAAGAAAAAAAAAAAGAAAAAAGAAAGGAAAAAGAAATCAAACACGCTGCTGGGCATGGGGCTCACCCCTGTAATCCCAGCACTTTGGGAAGCTGAGGCAGGTAAATTGCTTGAACTCAGGAGTTTGAGACCAGCATGGGCAACATAGGAAAATCCTGTCTCTATAGAAACATACAAAAATTAGCTGGATTGGGTGGCATGCGCCTGTAGTCCCAGCTACTTCGGAGTTGGGAGGCGAAGGTGGGAGGATAACTTGAGCCCAGAGGGTGGAGGTTGCAGGTGGAAAGCCAATATCATGCCACTGCACTTCAGCCTGGGAGATCCAGACCCCATCTCCAAAAAAAATAAAACACAAAGCAGTAATTCCTTTTTTTATTTTTATTTTTTGAGGGACAAGTTCTCGCTTTTTTGCCCAGGCTGGAGTGCAGTGGCATGGCATGCGTGTGCCACCACACCCAGTTTATTTTTTTTTTTGTAGAGACAGAGTCTCGCCTTGTTTCCCAGGCTGGTTTTGAACTCCTGGGCTTAAGCGATCCTCCCGCCTTGGCCTCCCAAAGTACTGGGATTACAGGTATGAGACACTGAGCCCAACCAAAGCAGTAATTCCTAAATGTAATTAGTAAATGCCTAATTTCATGTTTATGAAGTATGAAAACAGGTACAACTGATCCATGGTAAGAGAAGTCAGTCATTACCCTTAAGCAGGATTACTAACTGGCGGGGGACCTCAGGGAGCCTTCTGAGGTTCTGGAAATTTCTTTTTTTTCTTTGTGAGACAGAGTCTCACTTTCCCGCCTAGGTTGGGGTGCAGCAGCACGATCTCAGCTCACTGCAACCTCTGCCTTCCGGGTTCAAGTGATTCCCTTGCCTCAGCCTCCCAAGTAGCTGGGACTACCGGCTTGCACCACCACACCTGGCTGATTTTTGTATTTTTGGTAGAGATGGGGTTTCACCATGTTGGCCAGGTTGGTCTCAAACTCCTGACCTCAGGTGATCCACCCACCTCAGCTTCCCAAAGTGCTGGGGTTACAGGCATCAGCCACCACACCTGGCCTGGACATTTCTTTTTTTTTTTTTTTTGTGAGACAGAGTCTCACTTCATCACCTAGGCTGGGTGCAATGGCGTGATCTCAGCTCTCTGCAACCTATGCTTCCCGGGTTCAAACGATTCTTCTGCCTGAGCCTCCTGAGTAGCTGGGATTACAGGCGCCCCCCACCAAGCCTGGCTGATTTTTTTGGTATTTTTAGTAGAGACGGGGTTTCTCCATGTTGGTCAGGATGGTCTCAAACTCCCGACCTCAGGTGATCCACCCCCCTCGGCCTCCCAAAGTGCTGGGATTACAGGCATGAACCACCGCGCCCAGCCCTAATTTTTGTATTTTTAGTAGAGACAGGGTTTCCCCATGTTTGCCAGGCTTGTCTTGAACTCCTGACCTCAAGTCATCCGCATGCCTCGGCCTCCCAAAGTGCTGATATTACAGGCGTGAGCCACAGTGTCTGGCCCTCAAACTATACTATTTTGTAGCCTCAAATAAAAACCCCAACAGTTCCAATCTTCTCTCACCCCACTCCTCCAATTCAATTCTTGTAACCATTTCATCACAGTGCAATGTGCTGCTAGAGGCTCATTAATGGACTCGCACCTGTTACCTTCTCTTGCCTTGGTCTTGGCAGGAATAATAAACAATAGGAAATACTATAAAGTGCTTTGGGCAGACTAAATTGTGTTATACTTGCTTAGTAACAGTATTTTCTTTTGTTTATTTGCATAGGTTTCCAGGAACAAACAAAGCAGATGTTAATACAATTCCCTGTTTGACTCTACCCTTCATGTGTTGGAGCTAATTAACCATCTTTGCTAGCAAAGGGGCAAGTAAGAGCTCAGGAGGAAAGTATTTCTGTTAGGAAAAAGGATTTTGGATTTTAATTCATATGAACATAATAAAAACATAGCAAGGAAAGAGACCCGGGGGACATAGGACACAAATGAACACAGATGGAAAGCGCGCAAAAACGGCTCTCTGATGACATAGAGATGTTGGAGGTCTCTGAGGCATGGAATCGTAATTACTTCATTCATTGTGGAAATATTTTTCAGATCCTGGGCATAGGTTATTAAAAGTGGAAGATATAGGCCAGGCGAGGTGGCTCACACCTGTAATCCCAGCACTTTGCGAGACTAAGGCGGATGGATCACTTGAGGTCAGGAGTTTGAGACCAGCCTGGCCAACATGGTGAAACCTCGCCTCTACTAAAAATACAAAAATTAGCTGGGCATGGTGGCGGATGCCTGTAATCCCAGCTACTCAGGAGGCTGAGGCAGGAGAATCTCTTGAACCTGGGAGGCGGAGGTTGCAGTGAGTTGAGATCGCACCAATACACTCCAGTCTGGGCAACAGAAAAAAAAAAAAAAAAAAAAAGGGAGATATGGAGAGACAGCTCATGTCTTAAACTCATAGTTTTAAAGAAAACTAAGGCCAAAAATGACAAGTCATGCAACCAGACGAGAGATAAGCCAGAGCTGGAACCCATGAACTCTGGTCTACATAATTTTTTCTTTTCTCCCTTCCTTCCTTCCTTCCTTCCTTCCTTCCTTCTTTCCTTACACAAATCCCACATTTCTTTTCTTTTCTCCCTTCCTTCCTTCCTTCCTTCCTTCCTTCCTTCCTTCCTTCCTTCCTTCCTTCCTTCCTTCCTTCCTTCCTTTTTTTTTCTTTTTGGCTTTGAGACCTGCTTGATTTATTCCAATTATTTAATACACAATGATGCAACTGTGATCCCAAAGTATGCAAAGTTAAAGCCTTCAACTGCAGCTGAGGAGAGGGCAGGAATGGTTCACTGGGGACGGTGATAAGTCAGGAATGACAGGCAGGTGGCCATGACCAGGGCAGCCCCCTCCCCAGGGCCAGGGACAGGGGAGTGGCCTGAGGAGCAGGACCCAAGGGTAGCCCAGGGCCAGGGAAGGGGGCAGAGACCTCCCCTTGGCCTAGGTCAGGAGCTCAGAAGTGCCACATGGCTGAGGGGGCAGCGGCTCAGGAAGGGCCAGAGGCAGGGCCAGGAGAGCACCATTTTCTGAGGGGCTGGGGGCAGGGAGGTGCCCTACAGGAGAAGCCAGGAGGGGCTGCCTGCCCCTGGAATGAGGGCTGGGCTGGAGCAGGCTGCAGCAAGAAAGACCTGAGGCAGGCACAGGGCCTGAGAACCCAGCTGGCTGGGCTTGGGGGGCTCCCAGGGCAGCCTGGCCCAGGGAGCAGTCCTGACTCTGCAGGGGATGCCCAGCGAGGGCCTGCAGACCCCTCAGGGCCTCCCCTGCTCTCTCCCTGGAAAGGAGCTGGGGAACCCATAGTGCAAATCTGCAGACCACTCAGTTATGGAGGGAGGCTGTGCCTGAAGGGGGACACTGGGGTGCGCCCCCTCCACCACCTTGGCCTCCACTGTTGTCCTCAGTACAGCTGCTTCTCCTAAAAGTGCAGACCATGGACGCCACCCTTGATCTGGGCTGACATGATCCGCTTCTCAAACTTGAGCTCTCCTGAGTACATCATGGACGGAGGGACAGACAGGCTGTGGGCTCCGACATCCTGGCAGCCATGCTGGATGCCCACTATGAGGTAGGGCATGAACTTCTGAATGGACCCTTTGTCCTGGATGGAGCCCTAGACACCCTACGTGATCTTCACCTTATCCTCCTCGCTGAAGTATCGTTTCTGGCTGCTGCTGCTCTTCTCCATGGCATCCAGTGAGCCCATGCCCTGGTACTTCTTGAGCCACACCCCTTCTGAGAAGAAGTACTCACCAGGGGCCTCCATGGTGGCGGCCAGCAGGGAGCCCATCATCACTGTCGAGGCTCCAAGGGCTGGGGCCTTGACCATGTGCCTCACGGTCTGGATGCCTCCATAGGCTACGATGGGCACACCAAAGTGCCAGGCATACTTGGTCACCTTGTACACAGCAGTGCCCTGGGGCCGACCACAAGCCATCACTTCCTGGGTGATGCAGATGGAGCCACAGCCCATGCCCACGCACAGCCGGTCCACACAATCATCAATCAGGTTCTTGACCTGGGCTGCTGTCACCATGTTTCCCCCAATCACCTGGAGGTGGGGGTACTTCTGTTTGATGTCATGCACCATGGCGATCTGATACACCGAGTTCCCTTGGGATGAGTCCAAGACTATGACGTCGATGCCCGCCTGGGTGAGCAGGTCCAGGTGATATTTGTCATCCTCACAGGTGCCCACAGCTGCCCCGCACAGCAGCTGCTTGTGGGAATCCTTGGAGGCCAGAGGGTAGTCTTGGTTCTTCTTCAGGTCAGTGCCAGTGATAATGGCCACCAGCTCATCACGATCATTGACGAAAGACAGCTTCCCTTTCTTGCTACGCTGCAGGATCTCATTTGCCTCTTTCAACGTCTCACCTGCTGGAGCCACCACCAGCTCAATCCTTGGCATCATCACCTCACTAAGGAGGGTGGTATGGTCCTTCTCAGCAAGCAAGTTGATATTTTGGGAGGTGACGATGCCCTCCAGCTTGCTGCCCATGGTGCCCGTCTCAGTGATGGGGATGCCAGAGAAGCCATGCCACATCTTGGCCTCCAGCACATCACCCACAGTGTGTGAGGGGCTCAGCGCCACGGGGTCCGTGATGAAGCCCTGTTCAAACTTCTTAACCTTACGCAGCTCCTTGACCTGGAACTCTGGGGTGCAGTTGTGGTGGATGAAACCAATATCTCCCATCAGAGCAATCGCGATGGCCATGTCAGCCTCTGTCACAGTGTCCATGGGGGAGGAGATCAGCGGTGTCTTCAGCGTGATCTTCCGGGTCAGGGCTGAGGTCAGGTCCACCTCATCAGCTATGAAGTCTATGAATCCTGGGAGAATCAGGAAGTCATGGTAGGTGAGACTGTGGGCGCTGGCGAAGAGCTGCTGCGCTGTGAGCCTATCCTCGAGCAGGTAGCCGGTGTGCGGCTGATCAGGTAGTCCACCATGCTGCCGCCAGACCATGCGACCCGACAGAAACACCCCCTGGGCCACCTGCCACTGCGGCTGCTGATGCCGCGCCCCTGCCATGCTGCCGCTGCGGCCTGGCGGGCAGGGGACGGGGTTTTTTTTTTTTTTTTTTGAGAGCAGGGTCTGTGGCCCAAGCTGGAGGGCAGTGGTATGATCTCGGCTCACTGCAACCTTTGCCTCTTGGGCTCAAGCCATCCTCCCACCTCAGCTTCATAAGTAGCTGGGACTACAGGTGCATGCCACCATGCCCGCCTAATTTTTGTATTTTTTGTAGAGATGGGGTTTCACCATGTTGCACAGGCTGGTCTTGAACTCCTGAGCTCAAGTGATCTATATGCCTTGGCCTCCCTAGGTGCTGGGATTACAGACATGAGTCACCATGCCAGGCCCATAATTTTCAACACTACTACTAGATTAAATATCTGGGTCCAGTTGAAGTTGCAAGTAGTATTTATTTTAGCATTTCCCTTGTACTCTCATGTTTTCTCTGTATTCAGAACCTGAAATGTTTTATCCAGAACATCTACTACTTTGACAGCAGATATTCTATTTCTATATGTTATGTATAATTTGGCATACATTGATAGAATTTGTGCTAAGTACAGTACAGACAATTTCTGTTTTATTTATTTATTTATTTAGAGACAGGGTCTCACTATGTTGTCCAGGCTGGACTCACAACTCAAGGGATCCTTCTGCCTCAGCCTCCACAGTAGTTGGCACTACAGGTGTGAGCCATCATTCTCAGTACAATTTCCAATCATTCATTAATTGATCACAGAGTTTGTAAAGTTTCGAGTCCTTGTTTTCTGTTGCTCCTGCCTGTTAAACAATCTTACTTTTATTTGTAACCTTAATAAGATAAGAAAATAAAGGAAGAGACAAAACTTTTCTACTTAATAAGATCAAGCAATTTATTTATTTATTTTTTTGAGATGGAGTCTCACTCTTGTCACCCAGGCTGGAGTGCAATGGTGTGATCTCGGCTCACTGCAACCCCCTACCTCTCAACTTCAAGCGATTTTCCTGCCTCAGCCTCCCGAGTAGCTGGGATTACAGGCGTCCGCCACCAAATCCAGCTAGTTTTTGTATTTTTGGTAGAAACGGGGTTTCACCATGTTGGCCAGGCTTGTCTCAAACTTCTGACCTCAAGTCATCCATCCGTCTTGACCTCCCAAAGTGCTGGGATTACAGGCGTGAGTCACTGCGCCTAGCCAAGAAATTTATTTTTAAAAAATCCGCCGGACAAGGTGGCTCATGCCTGTAAATCCAGCACTTTGGGAGACTGAGGCAGGTGATCACTTGAGGTCATGAGTTTGAGACCAGCCTGGCCAACATGATGAAACCCCGTCTCTACTAAAAATACAAAAACTAGCTGGGCATGGTGGCAGGCACCTGTAATCCCAGCTACTAGGGAGGCTGAGGCAGGAGAATCACTTGAACTCGGGAGGTAGAGGTTGCAGTGAGGCGAGATCGTGCCACTGCACTCCAGCCTGGGCAACAGAGCAAGACTCCATCTCAAAAAATAAATAAATAAAATAAAACAAAAATAAAAAATAAGAGACAAATAGCTAACTGGAAGAAAAACAATGTACCTCATCCTACTCACGCTATCTTCCTACCGCCTTCATCGATTTCTGAAATGACTAATGTGGGGTTATATATAAATATAAAAATTGTACACAAATATTACCTACCAATTTTGTTGAGGAGTCTTCCATCAGTCATATTTTTTGACTCAAATACAACACGATCTTGGCATAAAAACAAACACATAGGCCAGACGTTCTTTGCGGAGAGTCATCGGGGTTTCCTGCTTCAACAGTGCTTGGACGGAACCGGCGCTGGTCCTCCATCCCGGCCGGCCGCCCGTAGCCAGCCCTCAGTCACCTCTTCACCGCGCCCTCGGATCGC
>NW_012102121.1:1814009-1818723 GCF_000951045.1 Mandrillus leucophaeus
ACCGCGTCCACCTCGCAGGTGCGCCAGAACTACCACCAGGACTCAAAGGCCGCCATCAACCGCCAGATCAACCTGGAGCTCTATGCTTCCGGCGTTTACCTGTCCATGTTCTACTACTTGGACCGCGATGATGTGGCTTTGAAGAACTTTGCCAAATACTTTCTTCACCAATCTCATGAGGAAAGGGAACATGCTGAGAACTGATGAAGCTGCAGAACCAAGGAGGTGGCCGAATCTTCCTTCAGGATATCAAGAAACCAGACTATGACGACTGGGAGAGCGGGCTGAATGCGATGGAGTGTGCGTTACATTTGGAAAGAAATGTGAATCAGTCACTACTGGAACTGCACAAACTGGCCACTGACAAAAATGACCCCCATTTGTGTGACTTCATTGAGACACATTACCTGAATGAGCAGGTGAAAGCCACCAAAGAATTGGGTGACCACGTGACCAATTTGCGCAGGATGGGAGCACCCGAATCTGGCTTGGCAGAGTATCTCTTTGACAAGCACACCCTGGGAGACAGCGATAATGAAAGCTAAGCCTCAGGCTAATTTCCCCATAGCCATGGGGTGAATTCCCTGGTCACCAAGGCAGTGCATGCATGTTGGGGTTTCCTTTACCTTTTCTGTAAGTTGTACCAGAACATCCACTTAAGTTCTTTGATTTGTACCATTCGTTCAAATAAAGAAATTTGGTACCCCCCCACCAAAAACACACACACACACACACACACACACACACACACACACACAGGCATCAACTAATGATAGAAAAATAAAATGGCTTACAAAATGGAACAAATATTTTCTAAAAATTATTAGACTATTAGGCAACATTTTTCCTCTGATCACAAATGTCCAGAAATGTCTTTAAAGACCATTATCAGCCGGTGGTGGCTCATGCCTGTAATCCCAGCACTTTGGGAGACCGAGGCAGGCAGATCAGTTGAGACTAGGAGTTTACAGCCAGCCCAGGCAACATGGTGAAACCCTGTTACTACAAAAAAATACAAAAAGTAGCCAGGTGTGGTGGTGTGCACTTGTAGTCCCAGCTAATGGGGGTGGGGCTGAGGTTAGAGGGTTTTTAGAGCCCAGGAGGTGCAGTTTGCAGTGAGAGGAGATCCTGTCTCAAAACAATAACCAAAAACCATTTCCAAGAAATAAACGCAATAAATACTGTGATGTTCCTTCACTGTGTGTGTATTCTTACCACCTATTTGTGTATTTATTGAAATAAAATGGCACACACAAATTTTTCCCTGTTGGTTTTTTGTTTGTTTGTTTGTTTGTTCATTTGTTTTCTGAGACAGAGTCTTGCTCTATTGCCCAGGCTGGAGTGCAATGGTGTGATCTTGGCTCACTGCAACCTCTGCCTCCTGACCTCAAGCAATTCTCCTGCCTCATCCTCCCAAGTAGTTGGGATTACAGGTGCCCACCACCATGCCTGGCTAATCTTTGTATTTTTAGTAGAGATGGGGTTTCACCATGTTGGCTAGGCTGGTTTTGAACTCCTGACTGCAAATGATCCACCCGCCTCAGCCTCCCAAAGTGCTGGGATTACAGGCGTGAGCCACCGCGCCTGGCCCTTCTTGTTTAAATATAGTAATTTTATGAGAACTTATCTATTTTATTTTTGTGTTTATTAAAAACATTATTTTTTCTGGGCATAGTGGCTCACACCTGTAATCATAGCACTTTGGGAGGCAGAGGTGGGTGGATCACTTGAGGCCAGGAGTTTGAGACTAGTCTGAGCAACATGATAAAACCCTGCTTATAAAAAAAATATGAAAATTAGCTGGGCATGGTGGCTTGCACCTGTAGTCCCAATTACTTGGGAGGCTGAGGTGGCGAATCACCTAAGCCTGGGAAAGTGGAGGTTGCAGTGAGCTATGATTGAGCCACTGCACTCCAGCCTGTGCAACAGGGTGAGACCTACTCTCAAAAATACATGTAGATGTATTTTTTTTTCAAAGTAAAAAAGTAATCTGATAGAGGAAAATGCTCCATTCAGAGTGGGTTGGAATCTGTCTCAGTTCATAAAACTAGGGGCTGAGGTGAGAAAAAGAGGCTGAAATAAGCTGCTGCCCTCTGCTGCCTGGGACGGCAGCTTTTGTAACTTTCATACCTAGGAACCAGGCCAACATAGACATGGCCACAAAACCGGGATCTATGCCAAACATACAGGGCCGTGACTGAATTCGCAAAAACCCTAGATAAGGATGGTGAGAGCAGTGAGAAAGAAGGAAGGATATAGCAAAACGAAAGTGAACAAAATTGCAAAACTTCCCACTCTAAGATGAACCCGCAAATAAATTTCCTCAACTTATTAAAATTAATTGTAAAGAGGACAGATTCCTTACCACACACACACACACAAAAAAAAAAAACCAAAAAAACAAGCAAAATAAACTCCTCCATAATTAGGAGGGTAATTCACTCTAGATAAATGCAAAAAAAAAAAAAAAAAAAAACAATCTTTAGAAGACTCCTTTCACAGATACTCTCAATCTAAGAAAACAAACAACAGAAATAGAAGGCTTCAACACAAGTATGCCTCGGATCCTCAAAGGGATAAAGGAAGAATAACAAATTGAATAAACATAAAAAGAGACCTGGTGCATTGGTTCATGCCTATAATCCCAGCACTGTGGGGAGCCAAGGCAGGAGGATCATTCAAGGCCAGGGGTTTGAGACCAGCCTGGGAGATACAGTGAGACCCTGTGTCTAAATAAATAAATAAAGAACACATATTCTTTGATTCATCTCTGTCCAGGAAGCACAGCTCAGTTTCTCTCTTCTTCAGTATTGACTGGACTCAGTGACTCACTTCTAATGCATAGAATATGGAAAGGGAAAAATAGCAACTGCACAATGGAGATACCACCTTAACCAAGTGATCAAGTTAACCTAAATAATAATGTCAGACTATATCATATACCCCCTTATGTGATGTGATGAGAAGGGCACTTTACCTCTGTAGCATTCTTCCCCAAAATCTATAAGCCTAGTTTAACAGAAAACATCAGACAAAAACCTAAATTGGGGAACATTAGACAAAATAACCTGCCCAGTACTCTTTAAAAATGCCAAGGTCATGAGACAATGAAAGACTGAGAAACGGTCACGGATTTGAGACTTGACAACTGGATTCAACATGGTGTCTTGGATTGGATGCTGAACAGAAAAAAAGAAAAAGAAAAATTAAGGAAATCTGAATAAAGTTAATAGTATGGTATTAAGTTTAGTTTTTTTGATAAATGTCTCAGAGTTATGCAAGACATTATGTCACTGTTAACATTAGGGAAAGTTGGGTGGAGGATATACAAGAGTTTGCTATGCTATCTCTGAAGCTCTTCTGTAAATCTAAAATTATTTCAAAATGAAAAGTTTAAAAATTAAAAATTAATAAAAAAATTAGAAATCCTGAAAATAATTTCCTAAATGAAAAAAGTAAGTTATTGGGGGAATAAACCCTCAATAAATGAGATATACATTATCTTAGATGGACATAGACAAAGAGAGAGTTAGTGAATTAGAAGATGGTTCTAAGGAAGTGGCTTAGAGAACAGCATAAAAATTGACCAGGTGCAATGTTTCATGTTTGTAATCCCAGCACTTTGAGAGGCCAAGGTGGGTGAATCACCTGAGGTCAGGAGTTCAAGATTATCCTGGTCAACATGGTGAAACCCCGTCTCTACTAAAAAATACAAAAATTAGCCGAATGCGGTGGTGCATGCCTGTAATCCCAGCTACTCAGGAGGCTAAGGCTTGAGAATAGCTTGAACCTAGGATGCAGAGGTTGCAGTGAGCCAAGATCACACCACTGCACTCCAGACAGGGCAACTGAGTGAGACTCCATCTCAAAAAAAAACAAAAATTAGCTGGGTGTGGTGGCAGGTGCCTGTAATCCCAGCTGCTCAGGAGGCCAAGGCAGGAGAATCACTTGAACCTGGGAGGTGGAGGTTGCAGTAAGCCGAGATCGCACCATTACACTCCAGCCTGGGTGACAGAGGAGACTGTACCTCAAAACAAAACAAAAAAAAAAAGAGAACAGCATAAAAAGATAGAAATTGAGTATACTAGAAAGGCATGGAGGTTAGAAGTGGCATTATTGAAAATGGCAGAGTAGGGGATCCATTTCTCCCCAGAAACACTGAAAAACTTGGCAAAACCTGTTGGAATCAACCTTATCAGAATGCTAGGAGATAGTTGAAAGTTTACAGCAACGGGCCGGGTCCAGTGGCTCATGCCTGTAATCCCAGCACTTTGGGAGGCCGAGGCGGGTAGATCACTTGAGGCCAGGAGTTCAAGATCAGCCTGACCAATATGGTGAAACGCTGTCTCTATTAAAAATACAAAAATTAGCTGGGAGTAAAAAATTACTCCCAGTTACTTGGGAGGCTGAGGCAGGAGAATTGCTTGAACCTGGAAGGCGGAAGTTGCAGTGAGCCAAGATTGTGCCACTGCACTCCAGCCTGAGCGACAGAGTGACACTCCATTTCAAAAAAAAAAAAAAGTTTACAGCAACCAAGCAAATACTTAACCAAGAGAAAGGCCACTGAAACAGCTAAGATTTTTGTGGTATTTTAACTTACCTTAGCCCCATCCCCTCCTTAGAGAAGCAGTGATCTTAAAGCCAGCAGTCTGTGTTCCCTGTGTGGATACCTGGTTCTAGAGAGAGCAGAGTGGCCCTTGTTCCTACAGAACAG
>NW_012102121.1:1818773-1823636 GCF_000951045.1 Mandrillus leucophaeus
ATACATTATCTTAGATGGACATAGACAAAGAGAGAGTTAGTGAATTAGAAGATGGTTCTAAGGAAGTGGCTTAGAGAACAGCATAAAAATTGACCAGGTGCAATGTTTCATGTTTGTAATCCCAGCACTTTGAGAGGCCAAGGTGGGTGAATCACCTGAGGTCAGGAGTTCAAGATTATCCTGGTCAACATGGTGAAACCCCGTCTCTACTAAAAAATACAAAAATTAGCCGAATGCGGTGGTGCATGCCTGTAATCCCAGCTACTCAGGAGGCTAAGGCTTGAGAATAGCTTGAACCTAGGATGCAGAGGTTGCAGTGAGCCAAGATCACACCACTGCACTCCAGACAGGGCAACTGAGTGAGACTCCATCTCAAAAAAAAACAAAAATTAGCTGGGTGTGGTGGCAGGTGCCTGTAATCCCAGCTGCTCAGGAGGCCAAGGCAGGAGAATCACTTGAACCTGGGAGGTGGAGGTTGCAGTAAGCCGAGATCGCACCATTACACTCCAGCCTGGGTGACAGAGGAGACTGTACCTCAAAACAAAACAAAAAAAAAAAGAGAACAGCATAAAAAGATAGAAATTGAGTATACTAGAAAGGCATGGAGGTTAGAAGTGGCATTATTGAAAATGGCAGAGTAGGGGATCCATTTCTCCCCAGAAACACTGAAAAACTTGGCAAAACCTGTTGGAATCAACCTTATCAGAATGCTAGGAGATAGTTGAAAGTTTACAGCAACGGGCCGGGTCCAGTGGCTCATGCCTGTAATCCCAGCACTTTGGGAGGCCGAGGCGGGTAGATCACTTGAGGCCAGGAGTTCAAGATCAGCCTGACCAATATGGTGAAACGCTGTCTCTATTAAAAATACAAAAATTAGCTGGGAGTAAAAAATTACTCCCAGTTACTTGGGAGGCTGAGGCAGGAGAATTGCTTGAACCTGGAAGGCGGAAGTTGCAGTGAGCCAAGATTGTGCCACTGCACTCCAGCCTGAGCGACAGAGTGACACTCCATTTCAAAAAAAAAAAAAAGTTTACAGCAACCAAGCAAATACTTAACCAAGAGAAAGGCCACTGAAACAGCTAAGATTTTTGTGGTATTTTAACTTACCTTAGCCCCATCCCCTCCTTAGAGAAGCAGTGATCTTAAAGCCAGCAGTCTGTGTTCCCTGTGTGGATACCTGGTTCTAGAGAGAGCAGAGTGGCCCTTGTTCCTACAGAACAGAATTTGATTTTTTTTCTTTTTTTTGAGACCGAGTTTCGCTCTTTCACCCGTGCTGGAGTGCAATGGTGTGATCTCAGCTCACTGCAACCTCCGCCTCCCGGGTTCAAATTATTCTCCTGCCTCAGCCTCCTGGGTAGCTGGGATTACAGGTGCCCGCCACCACGCCCAGCTAATTTTTGCATTTTTGGTAGAAAGGGGGCTTCCCCATGTTGGCCAGGCTGGTCTCGAATTCTTGACCTCAGGTGATCCACCCACCTTGGCCTTCCAAAGTACTAGGATTACAGGCGTGAGCCACTGCGCCGGCCCAGGATTTGTCTTTTGACTCTAACTAGGGTTTCTCTTTGTTGTAACTAACTTGGAACTCTACTAGGATAGAACAGCTACACAGACTTTTCCTAAAAACAATTAAGAACAAATGAATAAACTGCTATGACCTGGGCAAAGCAAACAATCAAAAAATGGCTAGATCAAACAACAGACATGTTAAAAGCCTGAGAGGAAAATCCGGAGAATGAGATTTTGGGGGAGAATAAGAGCTTTGAAAGTTTTCTGCGTTTACTGGGGAATCTAGAAAGCCACACACATGCCAAGAGAAGGACACACGCTTAAAGAACTGGGAAGACCTTGAGTTTTCACCTCTGCCTGATTTTTAGACTCAGTGCAAGCAGGAAGTGGAGGTTAAGGCAGAGTTGCAAACAGCATGGCTAAGCATAGAAGGAGTGATCCAACATAGAGCCAATCTGCAAAGACCTGGAAAATTGTCTTTTATTTTTCTACTGCCTTTTTCCCTTCCTTGTTTCCTTTCCTCCAGGCATTTAAGGAAACATCTGTCAAACCACAATAAAAAAATATGGTTATGTAAGAAAAGGTTTCAACATTTTTTTTTTTTTGGAGGCCCAGTCTTGCTCTGTTGCCCATGCTGGAGTGCAGTGGTGTGATCTCGGCTCAACCTCCGCCTCCCAGGCTCAAGCAATTCTTGTGCCTCAGCCTCCTGAATAGCTGGGACTACAGGTCCCCGCTACCATGCCTGGCTAATTTTTTGTATTTCAGTAGAGACAGAGTTTCACCATGTTTCCCAGGGTGGTCTTGAACTCCTGAGTTCAGTCAATCCACCCACCTCGGCCTATCAAAGTGCTAGGATTGCAGGTGTGAGCCACAGTGCCCGGTTGGTCCTTGCTTTTAAGAAACGAACACTGAAGTACGGTATTTAGGAGTTTTCAACTTTCCAACATTCTAATATTTCCAATTTATTGTCAGAAAACTGAAAAAGTTTCATTCCTTTAGCAATCATTTCTTAAGCCCTACTGTGTGAAGTGTGGTAGGTGGGCAGAGATGTGACCTGGTCCTCCTCCCTGTCCTTAAGGAGCTCCTAGACTAGTAGGGAACCCATCCAACTAAAGCACTGGATAGTCTAAGGACCATAAGGAATATGAAAAGAGCTGTGGGAGCTCAGCAGAGGAAGAAGATCAAGAATGGCTCCTTAAAAGAAGTCACACAGGCCTAACCCGGTGGCTTATGCCTATAATACCAGCACTTTGGGAGGCCGAGGTGGGCGGTCACCTGAGGTCAGGAGTTTGAGACCAGCTTGGCCAACATGGCAAAACCCCTCTCTACTAAAAATACAAAAATTAGCTGGGCATGGTGGTGGGCACATGTAATCCCAGCTACACGAGAGGCTGAGGCAGGAGAATGGCTTGAACCCGGGAGGCGGAGGTTGCAGTGAGCTGAGGTCGCACCACTGCACTCTAGTCTGGGTGACAGAGTGAGAGACTCCATCTCAAAAAAAAAAAAAAGAAATCACATAAGCAAATAAGAGTGTAGAGGATTTTAAGAGAGAAATGGGTAGAACTAGCTTTGATTAGAAGGGTGAAGAAGGGCCAGGCATAATGGCAGGTGCCTGTAGTCCCAGCTATTTGGGAGGCTGAGGTTGGAGGATCACTTGAGCCAAGGACGTCAGGGCTGCAGTGAGCTAGGATCTCACCACTGTACTCCATCCTAAGCAACAGGCAAGTCTCTGTCTCAAGAAAAAAAAAAAAAGAAGGGTGAAGGAGAGTGGTCACTAATTGTTCCCCAATATCCCCACCTTTTAGTTAGTAATGGCTTCTCCCCGAGTTTGTTTATTTTTTATTTATTTATTTATTTATTTATTTTTTTGAGAAGGAGTCTGGCTCTGTCGCCCAGGCTGGAGTGCAGTGGCCGGCTTTCAGCTCACTGCAAGCTCCGCCTTCCGGGTTTACAGCATTCTCCTGCCTCAGCCTCCCGAGTAGCTGGGACTACAGGCGCCCGCCACCTCGCCTGGCTAGTTTTTTGTATTTTTTAGTAGAGACGGGGTTTCACCGTGTTCGCCAGGATGGTCTCGATCTCCTGACCTTGTGATCCACCCGTCTCGGCCTCCCAAAGTGCTGGGATTACAGGCTTGAGCCACTGCGCCAGGCCAATTTTTGTATTTTTAGTTGAGACGGGGTTTCACCATGTTGACCAGGCTGGATTCAAACTCCTGACCTCAAGTGATCCGCCCACCTTGGTCTCCCAAAATGCTGTGATTACAGGCGTGAGGAGCTGCTCCCAGCCCTCCCCCTGAGTTTAGCTGAGTGCTTGCCAGCTACAGATCTCTCTTGCGTCTAGGTATGACCATGAGACAATACTCTGGCCAAAGGGAAAGTAATGTTAGCAACTTTCAGATCATGCCTTCATAAGAAGCTGCTTGCCTTTTGCTTTCCCCCCTTTGAGATGTATGGGAGGTGAATCAGCTCTGACCCTGTGACACCATGGAGGATAGAAAAGCAACGAGATGGAAGAGATGACTCCCAGAGGGCCTGGGGGGACAGAGTCCCTGACTGGCCCCGTATAATCTACTAGCTTAGACTTTTACCTGGGAGAAAACCAGAACATTTCCTTTTTTTTTTTTTTTTTTTTGAGATGGAGTTTCACTCTTGTTGCCCAGGCTGGAGTGCAATGGTGCGATCTTGGCTCACTGCGACCTCTTCCTCCTGGGTTCAAGTGATTCTCCTGCCTCAGTCTTCCTGTGTAGCTGGGATTACAGGCACCTGCCACCACACCTGGCTAATTTTTGTATTTTTAGTAAAGACAGGGTTTCACCATGTTGGCTAGGCTGGTCTCAAACTCCTGACCTCAAGTGATCCGCTCACCTCAGCCTCCCAAAGTGCTGGGATTGCAGGCATGAGCCACCGTGCCCGGCCGAGAAAAACAGAACTTCTACCTTGAAGAAGCCACGGATATTTTTGTCTCTGTCTGGTCAATATCCTAACTAATGAAAACAGACAATAAGAATATAACACCTGTTGACCAGGTGCAGTGGCTCATGCCTGTAATTCCAGCACTTTGGGAGGCCAAGGTGGGTGGACCACGAGGTCAAGAGATCGACACCATCCTGGCCAACATGGTGAAACCCCGTCTTTACTAGAAATACAAAAATTAGCTGGGCATGGTGGCGCGTGCCTGTAGTCCTAGCTACTCAGGAGGCTGAGGCAGAAGAATTGCTTGAACCCTGGAGGCAGAGGTTGCAGTGAGCTGAGATCATGCCACTGCACTCCAGCCTGGCAACAGAGTGAGACTGCATCTCAAAAAGAAAATAAAATAAAAAATAAAACCTGCTTAGAAAACCAAACTCTCTCCAACTCT
>NW_012102121.1:1827096-1828092 GCF_000951045.1 Mandrillus leucophaeus
GGCAGAAGAATTGCTTGAACCCTGGAGGCAGAGGTTGCAGTGAGCTGAGATCATGCCACTGCACTCCAGCCTGGCAACAGAGTGAGACTGCATCTCAAAAAGAAAATAAAATAAAAAATAAAACCTGCTTAGAAAACCAAACTCTCTCCAACTCTCTCTCTCTCTTTCTCTCTCTCTCTCTCTCTCTTTTTGACGCAGGCTCTCCCTCTGTTGCCCAGGCTGGAGTACAGTGGCACAATTCTAGCTTACTGCAGCCTCAACCTCCTGGGCCTAAACAATCCTCCTGCTTCAGCCTCCCGAGTAGCTGGGACTACAGGCACACGCCACCACACCCAGCTAATTTTTTAATTTTGTAGAGGCAGGGTCTCACTGTATGTTGCCCAGGATGGTCTGCAACTCCTGGCTTCGAGGGATCCTCCTGCCTGGACTTCCCCAAATGCTGGGATTACAGGCACAAGAGACATAAGCCAGCAGACCAGGCCTTTTCTCTCTCGTTTTTCCTTCCCTTTCTTCTAACCCATCTTTTCCTGTAGTCTACATAAAGGGACACACATACACACATACAGATTTGCTCCTCCATATTCCACTGGTTCCAGATTTTTAGCACCAGATATATAGATAGATTTACATCTTCTTGTTTTTCCTGTCAATCCAACCTCCCATGTAACAGCCCCTGAGAATAAAAACCATTTCCTCCCTCGAAAGCCCTCTCCTAGGGCCGGGCGCAGTGGCTCACACCTGTAATCCCAGCACTTTGGGAGGCTGAGGCGGGTGGATCACAAGGTCAGGAGTTCGAGACCAGCCTGGCAAATATGGTGAAACCCTGTCTCTACTAAAAATACAAAAAAATTAGCCAGGCGTGGTGGCGCATGTCTCTAATTCCAGCTACTTGGGAAGCTGAGGCAGAAGAATTGCTTGAACCCAGGAGGCAGAGGTTGCAGTGAATCGAGATCGCCCCACTGCACTCCAGCCTGGGGGACAGAGTGAGAATCCATC
>NW_012102121.1:1830894-1832183 GCF_000951045.1 Mandrillus leucophaeus
GGGAGGCGGAGGTTGCAGGGAGTCCAGGTTGTGCCACTGTACTTCAGGCTGAGTGACAGAGTGAGACTCCGTCTCAGAAAAAAAAAAAAAAAAGCTAATTTACATTTTTACATTTTCCTTGTGAATCAGAGTGCCCATTTCCTCACATCCTAGCCAATATCAAGTACTGTCAATTTCTTTTTTTCTCCTTTTCCTTTTCTTTTTTTCCCTTTCCTTTTCTTTTTCCTTTCCTTTTCCTTCCTTCCATCCTTCCTTCCTTTTTTAGCAGTCTAGCTGTACAGGGATTAAAATATGCCAGGGATTTAATTTCTGTAATTACTTGGAAGACCATCTGTGCCCTGCTTTGACGCAGGAGTCCCTGCTCTGCCCAGACAGCCATGTGGTGCTCTGCCAGAGCTCCTTTTCTCCAGGCTTTCCTACTCCTCATCCTCTACCAATTGGCTATGGGATGACTTTTGTCAGAGAATAGGACTGGGAGATGGAGCTCTAGACAGAAATTCTCCCCACACAGCTGTGCCCCTGATACCCTGGGGACTGACAATCATCAGAGGACCATTTGACATCAGCCACCAGTGGTCACCAGCCAAGTTCCAAGAGCTGTGTCTGGGTGGAAACCTACCATGGCTGAAGGAGTAAAGTGTCCCCCAAGCTCAGCATGGAGACTTTGCAGTTTTATCTCCCTTCAGCAGACCTGACTTGAGTTCAAGGCTGAGTCATCAGGGTGAGCATGGGAGTATTTTTCTTATGCTTAAATACAGGTTAATGACATTATAGCAGAATTCTAGTAAAGAGGGCATGTTTATCCAGTTAAAATTTATTCTTGGCCGGGTGCAGTGGCTCACGCCTGTAATCCCAGCATTTTGGGAGGCTGAGGTGGGCGAATCACTTGAGATCAGGAGTTTGAGACTAGCCTGGCCAACATGGTGAAACCCCATCTGTACTAAAAAAAATACAAACATTCGCTGGGTGTGGTGGTACTTGTCTGTAATCACAGCTACATGGCAGGCTGAGGCCAGAGAATCTCTTGAACCCAGGCATCAGTGGTTGCAGTGAGCTGAGATCGCGCCACTACACTCCAGCCTGGGCAACAGTGAGACTCTCAAAAACAACAACAACAACAACAACAGCAACAAAAATTATTCTCTATAATGAAAAGCCACAAGCAAAAATTGGTTTTTCAGATTTCTATTTACTGTCTAGAATGAGACAGACTTATTATAGACTGTTTGGGAAGAAGAGAAAGTTGATTTAAGTTATTGCATCCTTTTTTTTTTTTTTTTAATTTTTTT
>NW_012102121.1:1835909-1837682 GCF_000951045.1 Mandrillus leucophaeus
AAAAAAAAAAAAAAAAAGCTCTCTCCAGGGCACAGTGAGGCAGTTGACAGCTGGCCAGACAGTGGACAGACACATCTATTCACTCATAGTAGGCAGAAGGGTACTGCTTTCTTTGTGCAATTGCATTTGAAGGGAATAGAGGGGCTGTGTTGTTCTTGGGAAGCTTTGTATCTTTCCATAAAAGGGTATTTTGAGGAAGTCTTCAATGTGGGGATCACAAATGCTGTATGCTCCCTTTTCCATCAAAATTTCATCCTTGTTTACATTCCCTTACAGGGTGGAATGGATAACTATTGTTTTGGCCTTCCTCGTATCTGTGCACCCTTCTTTTGATAGCAGAATCCTGATTACACTCTTAATTTCAGGTTATGTGGTTTGGCTGGGGATGACCTGGCCATTACTCTAGGATTGGATATGTAGTCTAAACATATAGTTTAGATATAGTTTCCAAAGCTGGAACTATGGGGAACAAAGCTCCATAGTGCTAGGGCTACTATACTAGAAGAATGTAAGGCTGGAGCTGCTGGTATCAGCTCGCCATTCCGTGGGGGAGCCTGACTAAGGATGAAGTCAACACTGAGAAACATAGGCCCAAGAGATAGAAACCAATCCTGATGACACTGTCTGGGAAGCTCCTTCAGTTTGAGTAGAGCTTCTGTCATTTGAAACCAAATACATTTTTACTAATCCACAGAGGGTATAAAAACTATTTTTCAGCTCTCTAAATGACATTCTGGCAGATGATATGCTTACCCAGATTTTGTTTAATGTAATTAAGTTTCATCTTATTCCAGAAAGTATTGATGGTCTCTTCTAGCAAGAAGGTCCCTCGTTTGTGTTTTATTTTGCTATAAGAAAAAAATGCATCAATTGGGGTTTAAGTTTGTTGTTTCTGACAGGGTTTCACTCTGTTGCCCAGGCTAGAGGGCGGTGGCACCATCACAGCTCACTGCAGCTTCCACCTTCTGGGCTCAAGGGATCTTCCCACTTAGCCTCCCGAGTAGCTGCGACTACAGGTGCACGACACCATGCCCAGCTAAATTTTTTTGTATTTTTTGTAGAAATGGGAGACTTACTATGTTGCCAGGCTGGTCTTGAACTCCTCTGCTCAAGAAATTCTCCTGCCTGGGCCTCCCAAAGTGCTGAGATTACAGGTGTGAGCCACCGTGTCTATCCACATTTAGGGTCTCTGGCACATACTAACAGAGAGACTCTGAAAAAATCCAGGGAATATAGCTGAACCTTGGTTTCCTTATCTGTCAAATGGATATATGATCTAGGGAGATCTCTCTTCCTTTTCATAGCCTGTTTTTTTGTTTTGTTTTTGTTTTTTCATTTTTTGTGTTTGTTTGTTTGAGACAGAGTCTCACTCTGTCTCTCAGGCTGGAGTGCAGTGGCGCAATCTTGGCTCACTGCAACCTCCACCTCCCAGGTTCAAGCGATTCTTGTGCCTCAACCTCCTGAGTAGCTGGAATTTTAGGTGCACATCACCATGCCCAGCTAATTTTTTTTTTTAAGGTAGAGACAGAGTTTCACCATGTTGGCCAGGCTGGTCTCGAACTCCTAGCCTCAAGTGATCCTTCCATCTTGACCTCCCAATGTGCTGGGATTACAGGCGTGAGCCACTGTGCCTGGCCTGGTTCTGTTTTGAAATTTAGAATGGAGTGGAAAAGATACTGCCACATTGTCCTCTAAAGATATTAATTTATGGCTGGGCATAGTGGCTCATGCCTGTAATCCTAGCATTTTGGGAGGCCAAGACAGGCAGATCAC
>NW_012102121.1:1839312-1840967 GCF_000951045.1 Mandrillus leucophaeus
TGATCCGCCCGTCTTGGCCTCCCAAAGTGCTGGGATTACATGCGTGAGCCACCGCTCCTGGCCTGCATCCTTTTATTTTTAGCCATTAAGCAGCAATTTCCTTTCAATTTCATCTACCCCTCCTCACTCTGAAGAATCTGAGAGAGGAAGAAAAGAGAGTTAAAGATGAGGGCCAGAGGAGAAAAAGAAAAAGGTTGCCTCAAAAAGTGGCCTGCTTTTCTTATCAATGTCTTTTTCTTGTGTATCATTATTGAGTCTACCCAGCAATTTCTCTGCCTGATCTGCAGCCTACCTCCTTATCTGCAGACATCCAGAGTGCCCCTTCTTTGCCAGAGTAAGTCATGTACCTTAGTTCAGAGCTCCCATTGGGGAATAAAGTTCATTCATTCAGTGAGGCCTTGCTCTTCTCTTTGTTTAGCACAGAACTCAGCTCTTTACCTTGCCAGTAGCAGCAGCAGTCAGAGGTAAAGGGGCCTTGCAAGAGAAGCGATTCTGACTCCTTTATTATGTAGGTGAGGAGACTGAGACTACCCCTTCTCTTATCAAGAAGGGAAGGTATCTTCGGGCCTCTGTGGCAAAAAGTTCAGGAGAGTGGGTAGTGGGGTGCTGTTGTTTGGAGCACCCAGTTTTGGAGTCAGACCGACTTGGGTTGAAAGCCAGCGATCCTGAGTAATAACTTCCACTCTCTAAACGTGTTTCCTTCGTTGTAAATTGCGGTTAATATGTTGTGTTCCTTACAGGACTATTAAGAGAATTGAATGCACAGAGAGATATAAAACACTATGCTTGGAACATAGTAACTATTTGAAAAGTGGTTAATATTATGCATTTCATTTTTTTCCCTTTTTTCCCCCTTCTAATCAATGTCAGAAAAATTAAGGAAATAGGAAGTCACTTCCAAGGGAGCTCTGGCTGCTCTGCAAACCTGTTAGTTAGCTATGATATTCAAGCTACTCAGGAGACCCAGAGCAAGTTGTTACTTCTTTCTACTGATTGGGAAACTGAAGAATAGAAGAAATTTAACTGTCTGCCTTGCCTAATGGTGTGGTGTAAAATAATAAGAAATATGCATATTGGTCTTTGACCATGGTTCCCAACACAGAGCTTCTAAAACCTGTATAATTTTCTGAGTGATTGGAGCTTCTGACATAGAGCTCCTTAATCTCTTGGAATTTCAGGTGATAGAAGTGCATTTTGTTCTGAGGCAACTCTGTAAGCTTCTGGATGGGGGCTAACCACCAGACAGACCAAGTCATAATTTGAAGCTTGGAACTTTCACCCCCACCTCCCATTGTCTGGAGAGGAGAGAGGGCTGGAAATGGCATTAATAATCAGTCATGGCCAGGCACAGTGACTAACGCCTGTAATCCCAAAACTTTGGGAGGCCAAGGTGGGCGGATCACTTGAGGTCAGGAGTTCTAGACTAGCCTGGCCTACGTCTCTACTAAACCCTGTCTCTAGTAAAAATAGCAAAAAATAGGCCGGGCGAGGTGGCTCAAGCCTGTAATCCCAGCACTTTGGGAGGCTGAGACGGGCGGATCACGAACGAGGTCAGGAGATCCACACCATCCTGGCTAACACGGTGAAACCCCGTCTCTACTAAAAAATACAAAAAACTAGCCGGGCAAGGTGGCGGGCGCCTGTAGTCCCAGCTA
>NW_012102121.1:1841462-1850410 GCF_000951045.1 Mandrillus leucophaeus
AGACCATCCTGGCTAACATGGTGAAACCCCATCTCTACTAAAAATACAAAAAACTAGCCGGGCGTGGTGGCGGGTGCCTGTAGTCCCAGCTACTCCGAGGCTGAGGCAGGAGAATGGTGTGAACCTGGGAGGCGGAGCTTGCAGTGAGCTGAGACCGCCCCACTGCACTCCAGCCTGGGCAACAGAGCCAGATTCCGTTTCAAAAAATAAAAAAATAAAAAAATTAGTCATGTGTGGTGGCAGGTGCCTGTAATCCCAGTTACTCTGGAGGCTGAAGCAGGAGAATCACTTGAACCTGGGAAGCGGAGGTTGCAGGGAGCCGAGATCGCGCCATTGCACTCCAGCTTGTGCGACAAGAGCAAGACTCCATCTCAAAAAAAATAAATAAAAATAAAAAAATCCCGGCCGGGCGCGGTGGCTCACTCCTGTAATCCCAGCACTGTGGGAGGCCGAGACAGGCGGATTATGAGATTAGGAGATTGAGACCATCCTGGCCAACATACTGAATCCCGTCCCTACTAAAAACACAAAAATTAGCCGAGCACGGTGTTGCGTGCCTGTAGTCCCAGTTAGTCGGGAGGTTGAGGCAGGAGAATCGCTGGAACGCGGGAGGCGGAGGTTGCAGTGAGCCGAGATCATGCCACTGCACTGCAGCCTGGGCGACAGAGCAAGACTCCGTCTCCAAACAAACAAACAAACAAACAAACACAAACCCAAAGGCACAGTTTGGAGAGTTTTTGGGTTGGCGAACACATCCATGTACTGGGAGGATGGTACATACCAACTCCACAGGGACAGAAGCACCCGTGCTCAGGACCTTTTAAGACCTTGTCCTGTGTATCTCTTCATGTGTCTGTCCATCTGTATCCTTTGTAATATCCTTTATAATAAACCGTTAGATGTAATAAAGTTTCCCTGAGTTTTGTGAGCCTCCCTAGCAAGTTAATCAAACCCCAGGAGGGAGTCATGGGAACTCTCAATTTACAGCCAGAAGTTCTGGAGGCCCAGACTTGCAACTGGCATGTGAGATGCGGGGCAGTCTGGAGCCCTTAAGGTGTGGGATCTAATTCTAACTACATGTAGATAATGTCAGAATTGAACTGAATTATATGACACCCAGTTGGTGTCCACTGGAGAACTGCCTGGTGTACAGGGGAAAAAACCTCCACACATCTTGTTACAGAAGTGTTCTATGTTAAAAGTATAGTAGGAGAAAACTGTTTGTTTAGTTTGTTTTTCCTAGTACACACATGGTGTAACAGAAAAAGCATGGGTTTTGAAAGTAGGGTTTTGATCTGAGTTCAAAAGCTGGCTATGCCACCTAGTTGCTTTGTGATCTTGGACAAGTTACATAACCTCTCTGAGCCTTTCTCTGAGATGTTAATACCTACTACATAGGGTTATTGTGAAGAGTAAATGAAATGATGTATGTGTACGCCAAACACATGTGAAGTTGTGAAATCTTTTTTTTTTTTTTTGCCTATTCTAGAACTGAATTTTTCCTTTTTCTGGTAGCATAATGTGATTTTTTCTTTAGGGAACTACCCTTCCTCTTCTGCACACTCGAATGCTAAAACTGTCAGTCAAGATTCCCTACTGCTCCAGCCAAGTTGGCATATTATGTAAGTTAGGCTAGCAAGACCCTTGCTGCCTATAACTCAAATCCTTTTGGGAGTGAAATAGAGATGGAAAATGGTTGGAGCTGATTAATCTCAAGTGTCGTTCTGAAAAGACTATCCAATAGTTTTTGCCATCTAGATCTCTGTAGCCACCTGGTTCTTGTCATTTACTTTTTAAAATTAATTTATTTTAGATACAGGTTTTCACTATTTGCCCAGGCTAGAGTGTAGTGGCTTTTCACAGGTGTGATTATGGAACACTGCAGCCTTGAATTCCTTGCCTCAAGCAGTTTTCTCACCTCAGCCTCCCAAGTAGCTGAAACTACTGACTTGTGTCACTGCACACAGCTTAAACCAATAATTTCATTTACTTTATTTTTTTATTCTTTAAATTTTTTTAACCAATAATTCTAAAAAAAATACATTTAACATTGTAATGATTTTAGAAATTCAACATTTCTCTTGAATTTTAGTCAGTTCAAGTCATGTTAGTCTATGGATTTTAGTCAATGATTTTTTCCCTTTCAAGTTTTTTATGCTGAAGTGTTTTAAAATTGTAGACATTCTTAACTCTCTTATATTACATAGTCAAAATGATTTAATTTATAATTTCTACTCAAATTTCTGCAGTTGTATGAAAAATTACTTACACACACATTCTGTCCAAACTAGGATCCAATCACAGATGACACTTCAAATCTTAGAATCCAGTTACTATGTTCCTTAAGCCTCTTTTAATGTAAAAGAGGTTTTTGTTTTTGTTTTTGTTTTTGTTTTTAAGACGGAGTCTCACTCTGTCACCAACCTGGAGTGCAGTGGCGCGATCTTGGCTCACTGCAAGTGATTCTCCTGCCTCCAGCCTCCCAAGTAGCTGGGACTACAGGTGAGCGCCACCCCACCCAGCTAATTTTTGTATTTTTAGTAGAAATGGGGTTTCACCATGTTGGCCAGGACGGTCTCAATCTCTTGACCTTGTGATCTGCTCCCCTCGGCCTCCCAAAGTGCTGGGATTACAGGCATGAGCCACCACACCTGGCTTTTTTTTTCTTTTTGAGATGGAGTCTCATTCTTTTGCCCAGGCTGTTGTGCAGTAGCGCAATATTGGCTCACTGCAACCTCCACCTCCTGAGTTCAAGTGATTCTCCTTCCCCAGCCTCCTGCATAGCTGGGATTACAGGCATGCACCGCCATGCCCGGAAAATTTTTGCATTTTTAGTAGAGACGGGTTTCACCATGTTGGCCAGGCTGGTCTCAAACTCCTGACCTCAAGTGATCCACCCTCCCTAGCCTCCCAAAGTGCTGAGATCATGGGCGTGAGCCACTGCACCTGGCCTAGACTTTAGTTTTTCGAGCAGTTTTAGGTTCACAGTAAAACTGAGCAGAAAGTATAGAGTTCCCAGATACTCCCTGCCCCTCCACACACATGGCCTCCCCCATTATCAATATCCCTACCATTGTGATTTGCTTTATTTTTATTGTGTTAAAGCACTTCTAATAGAAAATTTACCATTTTAACCATTTTGAAGTGTATTTTTAGTTTCTTTTTTAAAAAATGATACTGGCTTGCTGAAGAACCTGGGCCAGTTTTAGTGTAGAATAAATTTTCCTGTTTGCTTCCTTGTACTTTGATTTGTCCTTCTATCCCAGTTCCTGTAAGTAGAAGTTAGAGCTAATACCTTGATTCATTCAAGTCAAACTTTTTTTTTTTTTTTTTTTTTGATACCGAGTCTTGCTCTGTCATCCAGGCTGGAGTGCAGTGGTACGATCTCAGCTCACTGCAATCTCCACCTTCTGGGTTCAAGCAATTCTCCTGCCTCAGCCTCCCAAGTAGCTGGGATTACAGGCATTCACCACCATGCTTGGCTAATTTTTGTATTTTTAGTAGAGACAGAGTTTTGCCATGTTGGACAGGCTGGTCTTGAACTCCTGACCTGAGGTGATCCACCTGCCTCAGCCTCCCAAAATGCTGGGACTACAGGCATGGGTCACTGCACCTGACTGATCTTTAAAATTTTTTTTCTTTTTTTGAGACGTTTTTAACCAAAATAGGCCGGGCGTGGTGGTTCATGCCTCTAATCCCAGCACTTTGGGAGACCAGGATGGGCCAATAGCTTGAGCCCAGGAGTTTGGGACCAGCCTGGGCAATATGAGAACCTTTTCTCTGCAAAAACCATAAAAATGAGCCGGGCCTGGTGGTGTGGGCCTGTAGTTGGAGATGGGAGGATGGCTTGAGCCTGGGAGGTGCAGGATGCAGTGAGCGGAGATTGCACCACTGCACTCCAGCCTGGGCAACAGAGGGAGACCATTTCTCTAACAAAACAAAAAGAACAAAATACATCATAAGTGATGTTGTGTATGCCCTCCTACCCCCCATCTCTTGTGAAGATATATAACATTGGTTTGTTCCACCTTTAGTGAGAGTTAGACTTAGCTCCATCACTGTATTAATGAAGTGGCAGCTTGATCCTTCCACTGTAAAACTACACTTTTCTTCACTTTGCCACCAGTAAGTCATCTGAGTAGAGTTGCTTTGGACAAACAAATGTCCATTTCCCTATCAATCACTTACTAATGGTTAGCACCCATAAATACTCTTTGCATGAATCAATAATATGATTAGTTGTCAAGAAATGATTATTTTTGTACTACTTTCATTTCTCATACATTTGTTAGCAAGCCACCTTTGATAAAGAACAGTGTTATCTCATCAACTTGGGCAATTTGGTTTCAATGAAATACAGTTCCTAATGGGAAGGTAAGATGAGTGTTTCATTCTTTCTGTTTAATCTGTAGCTATCTCAAACGGTGAAAAACAATTTTCCTGGCTTTTGGCTATCCGAATGCCATTATGCACTTATGAATTTTCAGAGATTTGTTGTGTTTAATTTAATAGCAATTATGTTTTCAGTTCTCAAAATTTCCCAACTTTGGACAATAGAAAACCTTTCAGAATAAATCCTATGAACTTCTTACATCACTCCATTGATATTTGAAAGTTTCCTTGATTTTCTGCATAAAATGTCTTAAGATCACCTTGTAATCTTCCTGTCATAGAAATGTAATCAACTACTTCTCCATGGATTGATTTTTTTTTTTTTTTTTTTTTTTTTTTTTTGAGACGGAGTCTTGTTCTGTTGCCCAGGCTGGAGTGCAGTGGTGCGATCTTGGCTCACTGCAACTTCTGCCTCCTGGGTTCTAGTGATTCTCCTGCCTCAGCCTCCCGAGTAGCTGGAATTATAGGCACGCGCCACCATGCCCAGCTAATTTTTGTATTCTTAGTAGAGACGGGTTTCACCATGTTGGCCAGGCTGGTCTTGAACTCTTGACTTCGTGATCTGCCCACCATGGCCTCCCACAGTGCTGGGATTACAGGTGTGAGCCACTGCACCCAGCCCAGGTTGATTCTTTTCAATAAAATAGGCTGGGTGCAGTGGCTCACACCTCTAATCCCAGCACTTTAGGAGGCCAAGGAGGGTGGATCACTTGAGGCCAGGAGTTAGAGACTATTGCAAAACCCCATCTCTACTAAAAATATGAAAAAATTATCCAGGCATAGTGATGCGTGGCTCTAGTCCCAGCTACCCAGGAGGCTGTGGCAAGAGAATTGCTTGAACCCGGGAGATGGAAGTCACAGTAAGTCAAGATCATGCCACTGCATTCCAGTCTGGGCAACAGAGCAAGACTCCGTCTCGAAAATAAATAAATAAATAAAATCCCTGGAAGGGATAGTTCCTATGGTTAGTGTTTGATATTAGTTCTAATCCCAGTAAGGATTTTCCTAAATATCTCATTCCCAATGTCTGTCTGCAATGCTAGCTGGCCTATAATATAGTCTACATTACCAATGACTCCATCAATGTCCTTCTTTATGTCCTCTATAAAGAACTACCTGAGGCTGGGGAATTTATAAAGAAAAGAGGTCTAATTGACTCAGTTCTGCAGACTGTACAGTGAGGCATGGCTGGGGAGGCCTCAGGAAATTTACAGTCATGGTGGAAGGGCAAAGGAGAAGCAAGTACATCTTCACATGGTAGCAGGAGAGAGCGAAGGGAGAAGTGCTACATGACTTTTTGTTTGTTTGTTTTGCTACATACTTTTTATAAATAATTTTTCTTTTTAGTGACAGGTTTTTGCCATGTTGCCCAGGCAGGTCTTGAACTCCTGAGCTCAAGTGATCTGCCCTCCTCAGCCTCCCAAAGTGCTGGGATTACAGGTGTGAGCCATTGCCCCTGGCTTTGCTACACACTTTTTTTTTTTTTTTGAGACGGAGTCTCACTCTGTCGCCCAGGCTGGAGTGCACTGGTGTGATCTCGGCTCACTGCAAGCTCTACCTCCCGGGTTCACGCCATTCTCCTGCCTCAGCCTCCGGAGAAGCTGGGACCACTGGTGTCTGCCACCACGCCCGGCTAATTTTGTGTATGTTTTTAGTAGACACCGGGTTTCACTGTGTTAGCCAGGATGGGCTCCATCTCCTGACCTCGTGATCTGCCCACCTTGGCCTCCCAAAGTGCTGGGATTACAGGCATGAGCCAGCAGGCCCAGCCTGCTACACACTTTTAAACAACCAGATCTTGTGAGAACTCTATCATAAGACAGCATTAGGAGGATGGTGCTTTAGCATTTAGGTTTACCATTATAAACCATTCCCATGATCCAATCACTTCCCACTAGGCCCCTCCTCCAACACTGAAGATCATAATTCAACATGAGATTTAGGTGAGGACACAGAGCCAAACCATATCACCTCCCAATTGCCTTTGCCCCAACTTCCACGGGTTTCCAGAGCATGCTTAGGCTTGAGTTTCTCCACACTCTTTTGCAGATGAAATCATATTCCTTTGGGGAGGGATTGGAACTCTGTTCTATAGCCTGCTTCTCCCCGGGTCAAAATCTCCGAGCCAGGTGGATGCGGTGCCTTATGCTTGTAATCCCTGGCCAACATGGTGAAACCCTGTCTCTACCAAAAATACAAAAATTAGCTGGGCATGGTGGCACGTGCCTGTAATCTGTAATCCCAGATACTCAGAAGGCTGAGTCAGGAGAATCACTTGAACCCAGGAGGTGGAGGTTGCAGTGAGCTGAGATTATGCCATTGTACTCTAGCCTGGGCCACAAGAGCAAAACTCTGTCACAAAAAAAAATAAATAAATAAAAAAAATAAAATCTGTGAGCCATGTCTCTGGTACTGATGGCATGGACAATGGAAAGCTTCTCTCAGTGACATCACCATGTTATTATTTGTTTACTTACATTGTATCATCCCCATTTTAGAAGCTGAGGGCTCAGTGGATGAGTGGAGGAGCAGCCCCAGGTCTCTTCAGCTTACCTCTCTGCCTGGGATCCTTTCCCCCTGAGCCACAACAAGCATAATCTGGACCTCAGTATTCTCAGCAGCACCCCACCCAAGGCAGTATTTCCAACCCAAGGGGAGGGGGTAGGTTAAATTGGTTACTATGGTAAATGTTCTGTGTATTTTATTTAAAAAAAATTTTTTTTTTTCTTTTTTTTTTTTGAGATGGAGTCTTGCTCTGTTGCCCAAGCCGGAGTGTGGTGGCGCAATCCTGGCTCACTGCAACCGCCACTTCCTGGGTTCAAGCAATTCTCCTGCCTCAGCCTCCTGAGTAGCTGGGACTACAGGCACACGCCACCATGCCTGGCTAATTTTTGTATTTTTAGTAGAGACAGGGTTTCACCATTTTGACCAGGCTGGTTTTGAACTCCTGACTCCAAGTGATCCACCTGCCTCCGCCTCCCAAAGTGCTGGGATTACAGACATGAGCCATGACGTCTGGCCAAAAACAAAAATTTTAGCTAGGCATGGTGGCACAGGCCTGTAGTCCCAGCTATTCAATAGGAGGCTGAGTTGGGAGGATCGCTTTAGTCCAGGAAGTTGAGGATGCAGTGAGCCATGATTGTGCCACTGCACTCCAACCTGGGTGACAGAGCAAGACCCTGTCTCAAAAAAAGACCAAAAACAGGCTGGGCGTGGTGGCTCATGCCTGTAACCCCAGCACTATGGGAGGCCGAGGCAGGTGGATCACCTGAGGTCGGGAGTTCGAGACCAGCCTGACCAACATGGAGAAACTCTGTCTCTACCAAAAATACAAAATGAGCCAGATGTGGTGGTGCATGTCTGTAATCCCATCTACTTGGGAGCCTGAGGCAGGAGAATCACTTGAATCCAGGAAGCAGAGGTTGCAGTGAGCCGAGATTGCGCCATTGCACTCCAGCCTGGGCAACAAGAGCAAAACTCCGTCTGAAAAAAGAAAAGGACCACAAACAAACAAACAAACAAACAAACTCCCCCCGATTTTTAAAAGACTTAAACACACACTAACATACTTTCTAACACCTGACGTCTGCGTTCCTAGGATGACCTTAGCCTAGCCCCACCTGCTGGCTTAAAGTGTCTGCCTGAGGAAGCTAAAAAAGCAGCACCTGCAGATAGGTTCCTGACCACCATTTCTTAGAGCATTTACTTAAAACAGCTTAGAATTGTGGACCCTTCCTCTGTGCCTTTGAAAGATAAATATATATCTCCCATAATTTAGGAGTGTCTTTCTCAAGGACCTGAAAGCTATTCCACTGAAATGTAATCACTGGAAAGGATAAGGCATCTGTCCCCTACTCTCTGTGGGAGGATAGAATTCTAACTCGTTAATTGCCAATTAATAGACACAGGTGGCCGAATTGGTATTTACACCACCCAACCCTTTGTAATTTTTTCTGACTCAGCGCCCTCTGTTCTATCCCACAACTCAGTCTGTCTTTATTTTTATTATTTTTTTATTATTATTTTTGAGACGGAGTCTCGCTCTATCCTCCAGGCTGGAGTACAGTGGTGCGATCTTGGCTCACTGCAAGTTCCACCTCCCAGGTCCACACCATTCTCCTGCCTCAGCCTCCCAAGTAGCTGGGACTACAGTCACCCGCCACCACGCCCGGCTAATTTTTTCTTTTGCATTTTTAGTAGAGACGGGGTTTCACAGTGTTAGCCAGGATGGTCTCGATCTCCTGACCTCATGATCCGCCCGCCTCAGCCTCCCAAAGTGCTGGGATTACAGGCGTGAGCGACCGTGCTCGGCCTGTCTTTATTTTTAAATTTATTATTATTATTATTTTGAGACGGAGTCTTGCTCTGTCACCCAGGCTGGAGTGCAATGGCGTGATCTTGGCTCACTGCAACCTCCACCTCCCGGGTTCCAGCGATTCTCCTGCCTCAGCCTCCTGAGTAGCTGGGATGACAGGCATGTACCACCACGCCCTGCTAATTTTTGTATTTTCAGTAGAGATGGGGTTTTGTCATGTTGGCCAGGCTAGTCTTGAACT
>NW_012102121.1:1850930-1858647 GCF_000951045.1 Mandrillus leucophaeus
AATGGCGCAATCTTGGCTCACTGCAACCTTTGCCTCCCAGGTTCAGGCGATTCTCCTGCCTTAGCCTCCTGAGTAGCTGGGATTATGGGCGCCCGCCACCATGCCTGGCTAAATTTTTGTATTTTTGGTAGAGATGGGGTTTCACCATATTGGCCAGCGTAGTCTGGAACTCCAGACCTCAGGTGATCCACCCGCCTCGGTCTCCCAAAATGCTGGAATTATAGGTGTGTGCCACCCCGCCCATCCTATATATATTTTTTAAGCCCACAACTAACATCATATGTCTTTCTCTCTTTAAAAGGCCTACTTACCTCTAAAAATGGAAGCCGAGTTCAGTTCATGCTGCACCCTCTTCCCGATTGCAAAGGAATATTACTGATGAATATGTGTCCTTACCACCGTAACTAGTTTGTTTATCTTTGACAAGCATGTTGACCAGCGTTATGGAATTTCACTCTATTTACACGTGGCTTAGTGTTCGGCTTCAGACTCAGTGGGACCACAATACATTTCTGATCCTCTTTTTCATATAGCTTTTCTCTGGCAAAATTGCCCCCAAAATCCCAGCTGCCTTAGTTTCCTTAAACTTGATCTCCGCTTCCGCACCTCAACAACACTGCTGTATTTTGCTTGGATTTCCCCACCCTGAGCAGAAGCCTAGAAACTGTCTACAGGCAGAAAGCCAAAGTGATTTTAGGCTCATCTTATTTCCTTTTTTCTTCTCTTAGGGAACAGAGTCCTGTACTCCTTGTCCAGTGTCTGAGAATAGGTATTTCATATAAATTTGTCCACTTTTCTCATTATTTATCACCAGAGGGCAAGTCCAGTACCAACTATTAGAGGGACTTAGGATTTCATTTTTGATAAACATTTAATAATTAATTTAACTGGGTTGGAGTAAAGAAAGGAGAAAAAAATGAAAGTGGACACAATAAGACTTAAAAGGCAAATGACAAGGAGAGATCTTTTTAAATACATTTAACAGAAGAATAATGTATGGAATATGCCTGCTCCTTCAAATACATAAGAAAAAAGGAAGCAACCCAGTGGTAAAATGGACAGAGGATAATAAGCAATTCACAAATGGTCAATAAACACAAGAAATATACGGATAAACACAAGAAATATACGGCACAAGGAAATACAAATTAAAATCCAATGAAAAATCATTCATTGACTTGGCAGGATGGCTCACGTTTGTAACCCAGTGCTTTGGGAGGTCAAGGTGGGAGGATCACTTGAATCCAGGAGCTTGAGACCAACCTGGGCAACACAGCAAGATCCCTGTCTCTACAAAAACCTAAAAAATTAGCTGGGCATGGTGGTGCATGCCTGTAGTCACAGCTACTCCAGAGGCTGAGGCGGGAGGATCACTTAAGTCCAGGAATTTGAGGCTGCAGCAAGTTATGATTGGGCCAGTACACACCAGCCTCAGTGACAGAGCAAGACTCTCTCTCTCTCTCTGTTTTTTAGAAAAATCAAAAATATTGATAATTTTAAATGTTGGCAAGAATACAGCAAAACAGCTACCTTCATACACTTTGGTTCCAGTGTAAAGAAATCTGTTTGACACGCAATTTGGAGAAATTGGGAAGCTGTGGTGAGTGGGAATTCATGGCGCTGGACCTACAAAAAGCCTGCATTCTGGTCAGTACGGCTACTTTGTTCATGTGCGCACTGTGCCTGCTCTGGGGGGTTAATAACACAGGCTATTATCAACTAGCTGAGTCATTTTGTTTATTTGGCTGTTCAGTGCCTCTTATGTAGTGCATTCTCTCTGGTATGTGTTAACATGTTGTTATGAACTGAATTGTGCCCCGCCCCTCCAAGTTCTTATGTTGAAGTCCTAACCACTCCACATACCTCAGAATGTGACTGTATTTGGAGACAGGGCCTTTAAGTAGGTGATTAAAGATCCTAATGCAGTCTGACTGGTGGCCTTATAAGGAAGAAATCTGGACACACAGAGATACCAGAGATGTGAGTGCACAGAGAAAAGGCATAGAGTTGAGGATACAGTGAGAAGGCGAAAGTTAAGGAGAGAGGCCTGAGAAGAAACCAAACCTCCTGACACCTTGGCCTTGAACTTCTGGCCTCCAGAACTGTGAAAGAATAAATTTATGTTATTTAATCCACCCAGTCTATAGTATTTTGTTATGGCAACCTTAGCAAACAAATACACAGGTGATACAAAGATCTTCATACTGATGCCCCTTCCTATATGTTCACTTGGAATTCTTTGTCCTTAGATCTTCTTATCCTTGATTTTCCAGTCTTTCTCATTCAAGGTCTCTAACCAACCATCCAACTAAGTCACTTACCACTATCCATGATTCTGAATATATCCTAACCTCAGGCTACTTTTATTCACCAAAATTAGATGGTGCATCTGCCAAAGCTTCCTAGTTAGGAGGATTGCTCCTTAACACCTTGTCTTTCAGGGTCCTCACTATGGCCTATTTCCTGCTTGTGTTTTCTCACCCACCGAGGCAACCTCCTCTGTTAGCTGGCCACAAGAGTATATACGGCAATAGATATAAGCTGAGAGGTGCTAAGGTAAGAGCAATAGATGACTGGGGGCTCGTGCCACCTGCAGCTTATGCACTTTAGCTGTATTTATGTCTGCTCCTGAATGTACCAATTCTACATTGCAATAGATTGCTGCTGGCCCATCCACCTTAAGACGTGGTGAGTCTGAGAAACAAAACTTTTTTTTTTTTTTTTTTTTTGAGACAGAATCTCGCTCTGTCGCCCAGGCTGGTGTGCAATGGTGCAATCTCAACTCACTGCAACCTTCACTTCCCAGGTTCAAGTGATTCTCGTGCCTCAGCCTCCCGAGCACCTGGAATTACAGGCATGTGCCACCACACCTGGCTAATTTTTGTATTTTTAATAAAGATGGGGTTCACCATGTTGGCCTGGCTGGTCTCGAACTCCCGGCCTCAAGCGATCCACCCACCTGGGCCTCCCAAAGTGCTGGGATTACAGGTTTGAGCCACCACACCGGCTTAAGAAACAAAATTTATGAAGGATTGTACTGTTCATGTGGTTGGGATGTCCTACAGTCAGGCACTTCATCTTTGCCATGGTCAGATGCTGATTATTTTATTTTTTGAGACAGAGCCTCACTCTGTCACCCAGGCTGGAGTGCAGGGGTACAATCTCAGCTCACTGCAACCTCCGCCTCCCAGGTTCAAGCAATTCTCATGCCTCAGCCTCCTGTGTAGCTGGAATTACAGGCACATGCCACCACGCCTGGCTAATTTTTGTATTTTTAGTAGAGATGGGGTTTCACCATGTTAGTCAGGTTGGTCTTGAACTCCTGATCTCAAGTGATCCACTTGCCCTGCCTCGACCTCCCAAATTGTTAGGATTACAGGCATGAGCCACCTCACCTGGCCTGATTTTTAAAAAATTTGTAATTATCTGCTGCAGATGTCATAGCCTTACCGTGGAATCCTAGGGTTCTAGGTTGTGATTCTCTTATTGGAGCTTGTCAGAAACTCCACATGATGCCTTTTGCCACTGTCTTAGTGTGTTTGTTCTGCTTTAATAAAATATCTGAGATTGGGTAATTTATAAAGAACAGAAATTTATTTCTCACAGTTCTGGAAGCTGGGAGGTCCAAGATCATGGTGACAGCATGTTTGGTGTCTGGTGAGGGCTGCTGTCTGATTCCAAGATTATGCCTCTCGCTATGTCCTCACATGGTGAAAGGAGGAAAGGCAAAAAGGACTGAATACTGTGAAGCTTCTTTTATAAAGGTTTTAATCCCATTTATGAGGGAGGAGACCTCATGACTTAATAATCTCCTAAAGGCCCCACTATTGCCCTGGAGATTAAGTTTCAGTGTAAATTTTGGAGGGACACAAACATTCAAACGATAGCAACCACACCATAGGTTCTGCTGTGTTCTATGGTTCAAACAGTAGGGCCGTTTGCACCCCAGCCTGGAGCTGCTGCTGAGCACTTCACTCATCCTGGACCCACTCAAAGCTGGCAGCCTTTTGTGTCATCCAGTATACGGGTTAGAGTGATATTCCCAAGTAAGGGCTAATACTCTGCCTCCAGAACAAAGACACCTTAGTTGAGGGCGTGGGGAATGAGAGATGCAATATTGTAATTTGTCTTTTACTTTGAAGGGAATGTCCCAGCATTCCCCAAACTACTAGACTACCAAAAACTTAACTGTTAGCTTTGCGCAGTGGCTCAGGCCTGTAATCCCAGCACACTGGGAGGCAGAGGCGGGTGGATCACCTGAGGTCAGGAGTTCAAGACCAGCCTGGCCAACATGGTGAAACCCCGTCTCTACTAAAAATACAAAAATTAGCTGGGCATGGTGCACTCCTGTAATCCCAGCTACTTGGGAGACTGAGGCAGGAGAATTGCTTGAACCCGGGAGGCAGAGGTTGCAGTGAGCTGAGATGGAACCACTGCACTCCAGCCTGGGCGACAGAGTGAGACTCTGTCTCGAAAAAACCGAAACAAACAGACAAAAAAAAAACTTAACTGTTGTGGTGGACCTTTGAATCTTCATAAAATTATCTCCCACATTTGAAAGCACATATGTCTTTAAAAGACTTCCAATGAATTTGCCATTTTTATATATCCTGTCTGATTACTTTTCTGTCCTCAATACCGGCAACAATGTGATGTTCTGCGGTGTATCCAGATGATCAAAGTCTCTTCAGTATACATATATATATAAAGACACACACACACACACATATATATATTCATATATATATTCATATATGTGTGTGTGTGTATATATATATGTGTGTATATATATATATGCTAGGCACAGTGGCTCAGGCCTGTAATCCCAGCATTTAGGGAGGCCAAGGTGGGAAGGAATCACCTGAGTCAAGGAGCTTGAGACCAGCCTAGGCAAGAGAATGAGACCCCTTCTCTATTTTTTTTTCCTTTAAATAGAGGCCGAGGCAGGGCAGGTGGATCACTTGAGATCAGGAGTTCAAGACCAGCCTGACCAACATGGTGAAACCCTATCTATCTATATATCTATCTATCAATCAATCAATCAGTCAATCAATTTTGAGACAGGGTCTTGCTCTGTTACCCAGGCTAGAGTGCAGTGGCATGATCACCTCTCACAGCAACCTCAACTTCCTGGGCTCAGGTGATTCTCCTACCTCAGCCTCCCAAGTAGCTAGCTATGGACTCCTAAGTAGCCCTCAAGTAGCTGGGCCCATGCCACCATGCCTGGCTAATTTTTAATTTTTTTTTTTTTTTTTTGTAGTGACAGGGTTTTGCCATGTTGTCCAGGCTGCCCTTGAATTCCTGGGCTCAAGTGATCCTCCTGCTTCGGCCTCCCAAATTGTTGAGATTACACACATGAGCCGCACACAGCCTCAGCATATATTATGATGGTAGGCATGAAATTAACATAGCTCTGGCCAAGACTATAAATGTATGCTGTTGTCCATTCCAAGTGACGGTTAACTGTTTCTGATCCTCCTTTAGAGACGGAAAAGAAAGCATTTACCAGGTTAATGGTCACGTATCACACACACCATGTATTTGAGGTAACGTTAATCTGCTTTAGCAAAGATACTAAATCTGGTACAGCACCTGCAATTGGAGCTACTACTTTTTTGAGTTTGTCATAGCCTACTGGACATCCTCCAGAATCTATCTAGGATTTTGCTGAATCAAAAGAAATTATGATATGGACTATTACCTCTGCATCTTTTTTTTTTGAGATGGAGTCTTGCTCTGTTGCCCAGGCTGGAGTGCAGTGGCGCCATCTCGGCTCACTGCAAGCTCCGCCTCCCGGGTTCATGCCATTCTTCTGCCTCAGCCTCTGGAGTAGCTGGGACTATAGGTGCCCACCACCACGCCTGGCTATTTTTTTTTGTATTTTTAGTAGAGACGGGGTTTCACCATGTTAGCCAGGATGGTCTCAATCTTCTGACCTTGTGATCCGCCCACCTTGGCCTTACCTCTGCATCTTTTAAATCATTAAGACTACCATTGATCTCTTACACTACCCGTAAGATGCGATCTTGTTTTCGATTGCTATCTTGCTGGGGTAGGGAGAAGTTTCACAGGCTTCTATTTGGTCTTTCTCATGATGATAGCTCTTACCTCACAGGTCATAGGGCCAATGTGTTAGTTCTTTTAACAACCAAGTAAGTTGATTTTATTCATATATTTGGCAACCGGGGACATAACCACTGCGTGGGTCTGTGTGCATAGTGGATTCCCTGTGACCTGAACCTGGGCCAGGACTCCTTTATGTATGTATGTATGTATGTATGTATGAGACGGAGTCTTATTCTGTCACCAGGCTGGAGTGCAGTGGCATGATCTTGGCTCATTGCAACCTCTGCCTCCCGGGTTCAAGCAGTTCTCCTGCCTCACCGTCCCAAGCAGCTGGGACTACAGGCAGGTACCACCACATCCAACTGATTTTTGTTTTTTTAGCAGGCACAGGGTTTCACCGTGTTGGCCAGGATGGTCTCAATCTCCTGACCTCAGGTGATCTGTCCATCTCAGCCTCCCAAAGTGCTGGGATTACAGGCGCGAGCCACTGCGCTCAGCCAGGACTCCATTTATTACAGGGTCTCCATATACCCCAACTCTAACGGGGGGATCCTGAGGATGCTTTGGGTCCCATACTGGTATCAATTTCATTTCAGACCTTGTGTCCAACAGTCCTCGAATTGCTTGGGAAATATTTCTCTTTCCACTGCGTTTGGTTGCCCAAACAAATGCTAGTGGACCTTTTTGAGGAAGAACTGGAGGAATCATTGCCAAATAATTTACTAGAGTGTCATGGGGTCCTCCTTCTGGAGACTTGGCCGCTGCTTCAGTCACTGGGTTGCAGGTCTGAAGACTGGTTGTGATCCAGAAGCTGAGCGATGAATCATGACTCAGCTTCTTGATCATCTAGCCTGGGTTTCTTTTAATTGTCTAGGTTGAGTAATATCCTTGTTGGCCATCTCACCTTTAGGAACATCATGAACTATTAGCCATCTCCATCGCTCTCTGCAGGTTGGGCCCCTCTGGCTGCTGTTCCAACATCATAGATCATTATAATTGCAACTATTTGCTTTTGATGGTTACATGCTGCTATCTGGCCTCTATTATTTTGAGATACTATTATTCCCATTGCTATCAAGGTACCCTGTTCTGAGACTGCAAGGGCAGCTACCACTGAGCTTCTCAGTAATACCAATGTTACTTTTCTTTTTTTGAGATAGGGGCTCACTCTGTCACCCAGGCTGGAGTGCAGTAGGGCGATATCGGCTTGCTGCAACCTCTGTAAACCCCCAGGCACAAGTGATCCTCCCATCTCGGCTTCCTGAGTAGTTGGGACCATAGGCACCGACCACCATGCATGGCTATTTTTTCTGTATTTTTAGTAGAGATGGGGTCTCACTGTGTTGCCTAGGCTGGTCTTGAACTCCTGAGCTTAATGATCCACCCACCTTGCCCTCCCAAAGGGCTGAGATTACAGGCATGAGCCACCATGCCCAGCCCTTCCAGTGTCACTTTCATCAGAGCATTCCTTGGAGCTCTTCTGTGGAAAAGTCATTTGGTAAGTTTCCTGGTTTTACATGGTCTATCCATCCTAACTTTCCTCTTCTTTTAGTCTTTTGATCCCTACTTTCACCATCTCCTACAGCAGTTCTGATATTTCTTTTTTTTTTTTTTTTTTTTTTTTTTGAGACTGAGTCTGGCTCTGTTGCCC
>NW_012102121.1:1859145-1867491 GCF_000951045.1 Mandrillus leucophaeus
GGCTAATTTTTGTATTTTTAGTAGAGACGGGGTTTCACTCTGTTGGCCAGGCTGGTCTTGAACTCCTGACCTCAGGTGATCCACCCGCCTCAGCCTCCCAAAGTGCTAGGATTACAGGCGAGCCACCGTACCTGGCCTCTTTTTGTTTGTTTGTTTGAGACAGAGTCTCACTCTGTTGCCCAGGCTGCAGTGCAGTGGTGCGATCTCGGCTTACTGCAACCTCGCCCTCCTGGGTTCAAGCAATTCTCCTGCCTCAGCCTCCCAAGTAGCTGGTAGTTGGGATTACAGGTGCGAGCCACCACTCCCCATTAATTTTTGTTGTTGTTGTTGTTGTTTTGAGATGGAGTCTCACTCTTGTTGCCCAGGCTGGAGTGCAATGGTGCAATCTCGGCTCACTGCAAACCTCCGCCCCCCGGGTTCAAGCAATTCTCCTGCCTCAGCCTCCCAAGTAGCTGGTAGTTGGGATTACAGGTGCGAGCCACCACTCCCCATTAATTTTTGTTGTTGTTGTTGTTGTTTTGAGATGGAGTCTCACTCTTGTTGCCCAGGCTGGAGTGCAATGGTGCAATCTCGGCTCACTGCAAACCTCCGCCCCCCGGGTTCAAGCAATTCTCCTGCCTCAGCCTCCCAAGTAGCTGGTAGTTGGGATTACAGGTGCGAGCCACCACTCCCCATTAATTTTTGTTGTTGTTGTTGTTGTTTTGAGATGGAGTCTCACTCTTGTTGCCCAGGCTGGAGTGCAATGGTGCAATCTCGGCTCACTGCAAACCTCCGCCCCCCGGGTTCAAGCAATTCTCCTGCCTCAGCCTCCCAAGTAGCTGGTAGTTGGGATTACAGGTGCGAGCCACCACTCCCCATTAATTTTTGTTGTTGTTGTTGTTGTTTTGAGATGGAGTCTCACTCTTGTTGCCCAGGCTGGAGTGCAATGGTGCAATCTCGGCTCACTGCAAACCTCCGCCCCCCGGGTTCAAGCAATTCTCCTGCCTCAGCCTCCCAAGTAGCTGGTAGTTGGGATTACAGGTGCGAGCCACCACTCCCCATTAATTTTTGTTGTTGTTGTTGTTGTTTTGAGATGGAGTCTCACTCTTGTTGCCCAGGCTGGAGTGCAATGGTGCAATCTCGGCTCACTGCAAACCTCCGCCCCCCGGGTTCAAGCAATTCTCCTGCCTCAGCCTCCCAAGTAGCTGGTAGTTGGGATTACAGGTGCGAGCCACCACTCCCCATTAATTTTTGTTGTTGTTGTTGTTGTTTTGAGATGGAGTCTCACTCTTGTTGCCCAGGCTGGAGTGCAATGGTGCAATCTCGGCTCACTGCAAACCTCCGCCCCCCGGGTTCAAGCAATTCTCCTGCCTCAGCCTCCCAAGTAGCTGGTAGTTGGGATTACAGGTGCGAGCCACCACTCCCCATTAATTTTTGTTGTTGTTGTTGTTGTTTTGAGATGGAGTCTCACTCTTGTTGCCCAGGCTGGAGTGCAATGGTGCAATCTCGGCTCACTGCAAACCTCCGCCCCCCGGGTTCAAGCAATTCTCCTGCCTCAGCCTCCCAAGTAGCTGGTAGTTGGGATTACAGGTGCGAGCCACCACTCCCCATTAATTTTTGTTGTTGTTGTTGTTGTTTTGAGATGGAGTCTCACTCTTGTTGCCCAGGCTGGAGTGCAATGGTGCAATCTCGGCTCACTGCAAACCTCCGCCCCCCGGGTTCAAGCAATTCTCCTGCCTCAGCCTCCCAAGTAGCTGGTAGTTGGGATTACAGGTGCGAGCCACCACTCCCCATTAATTTTTGTTGTTGTTGTTGTTGTTTTGAGATGGAGTCTCACTCTTGTTGCCCAGGCTGGAGTGCAATGGTGCAATCTCGGCTCACTGCAAACCTCCGCCCCCCGGGTTCAAGCAATTCTCCTGCCTCAGCCTCCCAAGTAGCTGGTAGTTGGGATTACAGGTGCGAGCCACCACTCCCCATTAATTTTTGTTGTTGTTGTTGTTGTTTTGAGATGGAGTCTCACTCTTGTTGCCCAGGCTGGAGTGCAATGGTGCAATCTCGGCTCACTGCAAACCTCCGCCCCCCGGGTTCAAGCAATTCTCCTGCCTCAGCCTCCCAAGTAGCTGGTAGTTGGGATTACAGGTGCGAGCCACCACTCCCCATTAATTTTTGTTGTTGTTGTTGTTGTTTTGAGATGGAGTCTCACTCTTGTTGCCCAGGCTGGAGTGCAATGGTGCAATCTCGGCTCACTGCAAACCTCCGCCCCCCGGGTTCAAGCAATTCTCCTGCCTCAGCCTCCCAAGTAGCTGGTAGTTGGGATTACAGGTGCGAGCCACCACTCCCCATTAATTTTTGTTGTTGTTGTTGTTGTTTTGAGATGGAGTCTCACTCTTGTTGCCCAGGCTGGAGTGCAATGGTGCAATCTCGGCTCACTGCAAACCTCCGCCCCCCGGGTTCAAGCAATTCTCCTGCCTCAGCCTCCCAAGTAGCTGGTAGTTGGGATTACAGGTGCGAGCCACCACTCCCCATTAATTTTTGTTGTTGTTGTTGTTGTTTTGAGATGGAGTCTCACTCTTGTTGCCCAGGCTGGAGTGCAATGGTGCAATCTCGGCTCACTGCAAACCTCCGCCCCCCGGGTTCAAGCAATTCTCCTGCCTCAGCCTCCCAAGTAGCTGGTAGTTGGGATTACAGGTGCGAGCCACCACTCCCCATTAATTTTTGTTGTTGTTGTTGTTGTTTTGAGATGGAGTCTCACTCTTGTTGCCCAGGCTGGAGTGCAATGGTGCAATCTCGGCTCACTGCAAACCTCCGCCCCCCGGGTTCAAGCAATTCTCCTGCCTCAGCCTCCCAAGTAGCTGGTAGTTGGGATTACAGGTGCGAGCCACCACTCCCCATTAATTTTTGTTGTTGTTGTTGTTGTTTTGAGATGGAGTCTCACTCTTGTTGCCCAGGCTGGAGTGCAATGGTGTGATCTCGTCTCACAGCAAGCTCTGTCTCCTGCCTCAGCCTCCCCAGCAGCTGGGATTACAGGTACGCACCACCTTGCCTGGCTAATGTTTTGTATTTTTAGTAGAGACAAGGTTTCCCCATGTTGGCCAGGCTGGTCTCAAACTCCTGACCTCAGGTGATCCACCTACCTCAGCCTCCCAAAGTGCTGGGATTAGAGGCATGAGCCACCACACTCGGTCTAATTTTTGTATTTTTAGTAGAGATGGGGTTTCACCATGTTGGCCAGGCTGTTCTCAAACTCCTGACCTCAAGTGATCTGCTCGCTTTAGCTTCCCAAAGAGCTGGGATTAGAGATGTGAGCTGCCCGGCCTCATATTCCTATTTATTTATTACAGCCCATCACTTTCTCTAAGCTCATAAGACCCATCCTAGGAATATGTTAGCACTATTTCTCAGGGTCCTTGTAAGGGTATTAAATCCTGTGTTCCAAGTTGATAACCTCTCCCTATTTTGGTTGAGAATTGGAATCCTCAGAATCCAGTCCCATTAATATTCTCCCGGGGTTTGTCAGTACATATTGGTTATGCTCTGCAGCTCCTTTAGCTATAGTCCCTTTCCTCCTTTGGCACGTCCTGGTCATTCATGTTGTTATTTTATTTATTGGTCTAATGATTAGGTTGGGACTTTAGAGTAGATCCAGATGGTGAGGCACCTATCTTTTTTTTTTTTTTTTTGAGACAGGATCTTGCTCTGTCACCCAGGCTGATGTGCCGTGGCGCAATTTCGGCTCACTACAGCCTCGACCTCCCATGTTCAAGTGATTCTCCGGCTTCTGCCTCCTGAGTAGCTGGGATTACAGGTGCGCACTACCATGCCCGGGTAAAGAGGCACCTATCTTGTAAGGCAGGTATTTTTACATCATCTTCAAGCAAGGGGGAATGCTAATCTTTAACGAAGAAGAATAGACAGTGTGTTGGGTCCTTCTTGCGCTGCTCTGAAGAAATACCTGGTGGGGAGGAGGGACAGCATCAGGAAGAATAGCTAATGGATGCTGGGCTTAATACCTAGGTGATGGGATGATCTGTGCAGCAAACCACCACAGCACACGTTTATCTATGTAACAAATCTGCATATCCAGCACATGTACCCCTGAACTTAAAAAAATATATATATATACCTGACACTGAGTAATTTATAAGAAAAGATGTTTAATGGCTCATAGTTATGTAGTCTGTACAGAAAGCATAGCAGCATCTGTTCCAGGGAGGCCTCAGGAAGCTTCCAATCACAGCATTAGGCAAAGGGGGAGCAGGGACATCACATGGCTAGAATGGGAGCAAGAGAAAGAGGAAGTGGCAGCGAGGTGCACACACTTTTAAATGACCAGCTCTCGTGAGAACTCACTGTCACGAAGACCGCACCCACTAAGCCATGAGGGATCCACCCTCATGATCCAAACACCTCCCAGCAGGCCCCACCTCCAGCATTGGGGATTACAATTCGACATGAGATTTGGGTGGGGACAAATATCTAAACTACATCTGGCCACTTGCGAAGGCCCAGAGGTACAGGAAAAACTGGAAGTTAATGATTTTCAAGTATATCGACCCAGATATTGCCATCTTATGTCTCCCATTTTCTTTCTTTCTTTGAGACAGGGTCCCAATCTGTCACGCATGCTGGAGTGCAGTGGTGTGACTGAGGCTCACTGCAGCCTTGACCTTGTGGGCTGAATCAATCCTCCCACCTCAGTCTCCCAGGTAGCTGGAACCACACGTGCATGCCACCATGCCCTGGTAAATTTTTGTAAAGACAGGGTTTCACCATGTTGCTCAGGCTAGTCTCGAACTCCTGGGCTCAAGTGATACTCCAGCCTTGGCCTCCCAAAGTGCTAGGATTAGTGGCATGAGCCACCACACCTGGCCTCCCATTTTTACTCTTTGTCAATCAGGACTCTAACCTTGGTAGCTAACCTGCCAGGGCTGAGAATTCAACCTCTCTAGAGCTCTGCAAATTTTATAATTATGTTTTAGGTCTGATCCTCAGGTTTTTCTGCCCTCTGGCTGCAGGAGATGGTAGTATCTTTATATACTGCCAAGAAGGTCCTTTGACTTTCACACTTAATCTTCATTGTCTTTCTTCAAAGGATCTATTATCCCCAACAACAAACATCCCATTACTTCTAAAATGCCTAATACATTGTGTTCCCCCACTCTCCCACGTACTCTTTCCTTGGGTAAAACATCTCCATTAACCACTGGTGAAATTTTTAACAACTGTATTACTATCACATGCTAGGGGCTAACAGTGTTTCACCTATATCACTAGTGGTGATATCCTCATTGTCAACAGACTGCTGAGTGACTCCCAAATTTCATTTTAGGGTTTACTTTCTTGGATCACTCCTGGTACCAATTATTGTAAATTGGGCTCCCCAGGAAGCAGAGATTTGATTCCAGAAAGTTTACTGAAGAGTGCTTTTAGGATCACTATCCTTGGGAGAGTGAAAGAAGCAAGACTAGTTAGTTAGGTTGCAGGTCATTCACAAAACAGTCTCAGTCAATTCCATGCAGAGCACTGGACCTAAGATGGCCCTGTAAAATTTTCCCTCACTGGGGCCAGGGTAATGGGGTCTTTATAACCCTGCACTAATCAGTCTCTGAATGTGGGTTACCATGAGCATGACTTTAAATGAGGCAGCTCTTCTCAGCCAAAGTTGTGTGGGGTGCAATTTTTTTTTTTTTTTTTTTTTTGAGACAGAGTTTCACTCCTGTTGCCCAGGTTAGAGTGCAATGGCACGATCTCGGCTCACTGCAACCTCTGCCTCCTGGGTTCAAGCGATTCTCCTACCTCAGCCTCCCGAGTAGCTGGGATTACAGGTGCCCCCCACCACGCCTGGCTAATTTTTTTTGTATATTTTGTGGAGACGGGGTTTCACCATGTTGGCCATGCTGCTCTCCAGCTCCTGACCTCAGGTGATTGGCCCACCTCGGCCTCCCAAAGTGCTGGGATTATAGGCGTGAGCCACCGCACCTGGCCTAATTTTTTATTTTTTTTTGTAGAGACGGGGTTTCTCCATTTTGGTCAGGCTGGTCTCAAATTCCCGACCTCAGGTGATCTGCCTGCCTTGGCCTCCCCAATTGCTGGGATTACAGGTGTGAGCCACCATGCCTGGCAGGGTTGTGTGGGGTGCTTAACTGCCAGCTGACAGCCCTTAACATTTCCAGCAGTTGGGAGAGTAAGGGTTTCAGTAGTTCAGAAGAGGAGAGATCTGAGGAGCACACCACATACACCACAACATCCCTAAAACACACTTTCTTTTTTTTTTCTCTTTTTTTTTTTTTTTTTTTTAAGACGGAGTTTCGCTCTTGTTGCCCAGACTGGAGTGCAATGGAGCGATCTCGGCTCACTGCAACCTCTGCCTGCTGGATTCAAGTGATTCTCCTGCCTCCGCCTCCCGAGCAGCTGGGATCACAGGCATGCGCCACCACGCCCAGCTAATTTTGTATTTTTAGTAGAGATGGGGTTTCTCCATGTTGGTCAGGCTAGTCTTGAACTCCTGACCTCAAGTGGTCCGCCCACCTCAGCCTCCCAAAGTGCCGGGATTACAGGCGTGAGCCACTGTGCCTGTCCAGAGTTATTATTATTATTATTATTATTTAATTAGCTGGATGTGGTAGCACATGCCTGCAGTTCCAGCTATTTGGGATGCTAAGGCAGGAGAATCACTTGAGGCCAGGAGGTTAAGGCTGCAGTGAGCTGTGATCACACCACTGCACTCTAGCCCGGGTGACAGAACATGACCTTGTCTCAAAAAATAAATAAAAGTAAAAAGAGAGAAAACTAGAATGGTAACTCTAAACCTTGGATTCACACAGCAGCAAATCACGCTTTGCTGACCTGGCACAGGATTCACTTGTCCATGTGCCCACACTTAACTGTGTATACTGACATTTCATTATTTTTGGGCAAAGGAGACTTTTCAATCTAACACTATCTTGGAAACTGAAGAAAACATCTGGGATTCACTCCGATAGGAGAACCAAAGCAAAACTACAAACACCATCTGTCAATTTTTCCTTCCAAAGCAGCCTTTCCAAATTTCTGGGAGTTTCCTTTGCCAACTCCTTGTCACAGCAGCTCCAGAAGCAAGGGAAGCCACCGAAGTTTCCCATGATGTTCTGGGCTAGGAGGCTGGTGTCCTAGGGTTTCCTGCTGCACAGGTGCACATCCTCAGAGGATGTCTCTACCCTCCTTCCATAGGTGCCAGTCTCTTTCTCCTCAAACAAGAAAGCCAAGTATGGATATGTCCTTTATACTCTGTACAAAAGTGCCTGGCTCAGGGACCAGGGAGGACTGAAATCCAGCTGCACGCACCTTGCCAAGCTGTATACCCTGGCACTGCATCCTCTTAGGGAGGGTGCCTTTTCCTATTATGCACAAAGGTACAGTTCAGCCTAATGGCAGGCCTTGTCCTTGAGCTCACTGATACGATTTAACTCTATTGTAGTTGTGTGTCTTACAAGTTTGTCTTTCTCCTGAGAGTTTTGATGGCTGAAGCCTGGTCTTGTTTAACCTTTGTTCCCATTGCAGCACAGAGCTTGGTGTATAGTAGACCTAAGTCTATTAATTAGCTGAATGAATTACTATGCACAGAGGTCTCTGGCCCACTGCCAGGACAGTCTACTAACCCCATTTTTAAAAGTTTAATAAAATTATCTTTTACTATATTACAGGATAACTCTTTGCTGTGCTTCCTGCTGTGTGTGTGTGTGTGTGTTTTTTCTCTCTAAATTTTCTACTGCTTTTCATATCTGGTTCTCCAACTCTCTCATTAATTCTTTTTTTTTTTTTTTTTTTTGAGTCTCACTCTGTTGCCCAGGCTGGAGTGCAGTGGCATGACCTCGGCTCACTGCAACCTCTGTCTCTTGGGTTCAAGCAATTCTCCTGCCTCAGCCTCCCATGTAGCCGGGACTACAGGCATGTGCCACCACGCCCAGGTAATTTTTTTTGTATTTTTGGCAGAGATGGGGTTTCACCATGTTGGCCAGGCTGGTCTCAAACTCCTGACCTCAGGTGATCCACCTATCTCGGCCACCCAAAGTGCTAGGATTATAGGCGTGAGCCACCACACCTGGCCCCTTTCATTAAGTCTCTGAACTACCAAATCACTTTTTAGAGGCTGGTCATTGCATCTTTGTTCTCGGACTCATTCTCTGTTCTTCTGAAAACTACATTTCCCAGCTTCTTTGACAACCACATACTAGCTATATTCAGCCAATGGGAGGCACTGGAAGAAGATTGGAAGTGAGAGGAAGGAAGAAGCTAGGGTAGTTCTTCCTCTTTTGGCTATGGGGCTGCATCTCTTCTACGTGGTTTCCACTTCCCCTTCTTCTTCTTCTTCTTTTTTTTTTTTTTTTT
>NW_012102121.1:1867676-1871318 GCF_000951045.1 Mandrillus leucophaeus
TTTTGCATTTTTGGTAGAGACGGGTTTCACCACGTTGGCCAGGCTGTTCTCGAACTCCTGACCTCAAGTGATCCGTCCACCTTGGCCTCCCAAAGTGCTGGAATTACACGCGTGAGCCACCGTGCCTGACCTCCCCTCCTTCTTTAGTCCCAAGTTCTGCTGCCCACCCTACTCCAGCCAAGTCCTATTTCCTCCACAGCAACAAATAATAGTTTAGTGTGTGTCCTTTCAGTTTTTCATCCATGCTTATATATATGTGTATATATATACACACATACATATATATACACACACACAGACTGTCTCTACACGCATTTTTTTTTGCGAAAATACAATATGCCTTATCTGCAACTTGCTTTTTACTCCACAATATACTGCTGTAACTGTGATAGTTACTGCCAAATTGCTCCACGAAAAGATTCTATCAATTTATACTGTTGTCAGCAGTGTATGAGAATGCTTATTTTGCTAGACAAGGTGGCTCATGCCTAATCCCAGCATTTTGGGAGGTCAAGGTGGGAGGATTGCTTGAGACCAGGAGTTTGAGACCAGCCTGTGCACCACAGAGAGACTGTTTCTTTTAAAAAAGAAAAAGAAAAAAAAAGTTTATTTATCCATCTATGCACCATTGGATATACTTTTTTTTTTTTGAGTCTTGCTCTGTCACCCATGCTGGAGTGCAGTGGCCTGATCTCGGCTCACTGCAAGCTCTGCCTCCCGGGTTCACGCGATTCTCCTGCCTCAGCCTCCCGAGAAGCTGGGACTACAGGCGCCCGCCACCACGCCTGCCTATTTTTTGTATTTTTAGTAGAGGTGGGGTTTCACCGTGTTTGCCAGGATGGTCTCGATCTCCTGACCTTGTGATCCGCCCGCCTCGGCCTCCCAAAGTGCTGGGATTACAGGTGTGAGCCACCGCGTAATCTAAATAATTTTTTAAAATCAATTAAGATGGGGGGCTGAGCATGGTAGCTCATGCATGCAACTCCAGTGCTTTGGGAGGCCAAGGCAGCAGGATTGCTTGGGGTCAAGAGTTTGAGACCAGCCTGGTCAATATAGCGAGATCCTGACTCTACAAAAAAAGAAAAAAAAAAAAAAAATGGCGGGGTGCCATGGCTCATGCCTATAATCCTAGCACTTTGGTAAGCCGAGGCTGGCAGATTGCTTGAGCTCAGGAGTTCGAGACCAGCCTGGGCAACATGGTGAAACCCTGTCTCTACCAAAAATACACATAATTAGTCAGGCGTGGTTGTGTGTGCTTGTGGTCCCAGCTACTCTGGAGGTGGAGGTGGGAGGACCTCCTGAGCCTGGGAGGCAGAGGTTGCAGTGAGCTGAGATCACGCCAATGCACTCCAGCCTGGGTGGCAGAAGATTGAGACCGTGTCTCAAAAAAGAAAAACAACAAACAAACAAACAAACAAAAAACACCACAAGCTGGGTGCAGTGACTCATACCTGTAATCCCAGCACTTCGGGAGGTGTGGCAGGTGGATCACTTGAGGCCAGGAGTTCGAGACCAGTCTAGCCAACATGGAGAAATCCCATCTCTACCCAAAATATAAAAAAATAGCTGTGTGTGGTGGCGCATGCCTGTAATCCCAGCTACTTGGAAGCCTGAGGCAGGAGAATCGTTTGAACCCAGGAGGCGGAGGTTGCAGTGAGCTGAGATTGTGCCACTGCACTCCAGCCTGGATGACAGAACAAGACTCCATTTCAAAAGAAAACAACACAAGCAAACAAAGCTTAAATAAAATAAAATAAAATAAAAATTAGCCAGGTATGGTGGCATGCACCTGCAGTCCCAGCTACTTGGGAGGCTGAGGCGGGACGATCCCTTAAGTTCAGAAGTTTGAAGCTGCAATGATCTATGATTGCACTACTGCACTCCAGCCTGGGTGACAGAACAAGGCCCTGTTGCCCAGGATGGACTCAAACTCCTGGCCTCAAGGGATCCTCCTGCCTCGGCCTCCCAAAGTGCTGAGATTATAAGCATAAGCCACTGCATCAGACCCAGCATTGGATATACTTGATCCTTTTAGCTTTTGCCAATTTGTTAGGTAAAAATTAGAGCCTTGTTTCATTTTTTAAAATTATCAGCCTGGTGTGATGGCTCACGCCTGTAATCCTAGCACTTTAGGAGGCCGAGGTGGGGAGGATCACGAGGTTAGGAGTTCGAGACCTGCCTGAACAACATGGTGAAACCCTGTCTCTACTAAAAATGCAAAAATTAGCCGGGCGTGGTGGTGCATCCCCATAATCCCAGCTACTCAGGAGGCTGAGGCAAGAGAATTGCTTGAACCCAGGAGGCAGAGGTTGCAGTGAGCTGAGATCGTGCCTTTGCTCTCCAGCCTGGGTGACAAAGTGAGACTCCGTATCAAAAAAAAAAAAAAAAATTATCGGTGATATTGACCATTTTCTCATATGTTCACTAGCTATTTGTGTTTCTTCTTTGGCTAATTTCCTCTTGCAAGCTATACACACTTTTTTTTTTCTTAATTGACTCATTCAATTTTTCATACTGATTTGTAGAATTCTTTGTATATTGGGAAAATTAACTTTTTCTTTTATATAGGTTACAAATATTTTCTTCCAGTTTATCTTTTCACTTTGTGTATGGGGTCTTTTGCCATCATCAAATCTGTCAACTATTTCCTTCATGGCTTCTGCATTTGGTGTTATGATTAGACAAGTTCTTTCCATCCCATAATTCAGAAAATATTCTTCTATATTCTCTTTTAATATTTTAGTATAACTTTTTGTGTTTGTGTATTCATCTGTTGGAATGGAAAATTATCTATATCATGGTCATCAGGATAATTGAATCTTTATATGATGATCATCACGTCGTTCTTAGAATTGAGAGAAGCCTCAGAGGTTACCCAGAGATCTGAGTCCTTTGTTGTAACTGTGAGTTTCTGGGGAAGGGCAAAAGGTTTCAATCTGACCTTTAAGGTTCTAAGGATTCATCCTAACTTTTCTCTTGATTTTTCCAGGAGAAAAGATGTCTTTGCCAAGGATGCCAGTGACTTTTCTTATAGACTTAAAACTGTTAAACCCAAGCCAAGCCTCTTCCTTCCTGGTTTCTCCAAACTTATCTCCTTCTGCTCTTCTACATATACCCTTTGCTCTACTTACTGATCCTGAACATTCCTGGAAATTTCTTGTATCCATGCCTTTGCCCAGACTACTTTGGACACCCTTCATTCTATCTGGCCTTTAAGGTCTAACTTAAATCTTCGATTTTCCATGAAGTCTCCCAATTTCTCAAGTGTACCTCTCCTCTCTACTCCTCAGGCATGGATTGTGCTACTTAGGGGACTCAGTTTATTTTATTTTATTTTATTTTTTGAGACAGAGTGTCGCTCTGTTGCCCAGGCTGGAGTGCAGTGGTGTGATCTCTGCAGACATGTGTGCAACCATGTCTGGATAATTTTTTACAATTTTAATTATTTTATTTTTAGACAGGGTCTCACTTTGCAGAGCAACCTCCACCTCCCAGGTTCAAGCGATTCTCCTGCCTCAGCCTCCCAAGTAGCTGGGACTACAGGTGTGTGCTACCACGCCCGGCTAATTTTTTGTATTTTTAGTAGAGACGGGGGTTTCACCGTGTTAGCCAGGATGGTCTCGATCTCCTGACCTCGTGATC
>NW_012102121.1:1871368-1890916 GCF_000951045.1 Mandrillus leucophaeus
AGGTGGGGAGGATCACGAGGTTAGGAGTTCGAGACCTGCCTGAACAACATGGTGAAACCCTGTCTCTACTAAAAATGCAAAAATTAGCCGGGCGTGGTGGTGCATCCCCATAATCCCAGCTACTCAGGAGGCTGAGGCAAGAGAATTGCTTGAACCCAGGAGGCAGAGGTTGCAGTGAGCTGAGATCGTGCCTTTGCTCTCCAGCCTGGGTGACAAAGTGAGACTCCGTATCAAAAAAAAAAAAAAAAATTATCGGTGATATTGACCATTTTCTCATATGTTCACTAGCTATTTGTGTTTCTTCTTTGGCTAATTTCCTCTTGCAAGCTATACACACTTTTTTTTTTCTTAATTGACTCATTCAATTTTTCATACTGATTTGTAGAATTCTTTGTATATTGGGAAAATTAACTTTTTCTTTTATATAGGTTACAAATATTTTCTTCCAGTTTATCTTTTCACTTTGTGTATGGGGTCTTTTGCCATCATCAAATCTGTCAACTATTTCCTTCATGGCTTCTGCATTTGGTGTTATGATTAGACAAGTTCTTTCCATCCCATAATTCAGAAAATATTCTTCTATATTCTCTTTTAATATTTTAGTATAACTTTTTGTGTTTGTGTATTCATCTGTTGGAATGGAAAATTATCTATATCATGGTCATCAGGATAATTGAATCTTTATATGATGATCATCACGTCGTTCTTAGAATTGAGAGAAGCCTCAGAGGTTACCCAGAGATCTGAGTCCTTTGTTGTAACTGTGAGTTTCTGGGGAAGGGCAAAAGGTTTCAATCTGACCTTTAAGGTTCTAAGGATTCATCCTAACTTTTCTCTTGATTTTTCCAGGAGAAAAGATGTCTTTGCCAAGGATGCCAGTGACTTTTCTTATAGACTTAAAACTGTTAAACCCAAGCCAAGCCTCTTCCTTCCTGGTTTCTCCAAACTTATCTCCTTCTGCTCTTCTACATATACCCTTTGCTCTACTTACTGATCCTGAACATTCCTGGAAATTTCTTGTATCCATGCCTTTGCCCAGACTACTTTGGACACCCTTCATTCTATCTGGCCTTTAAGGTCTAACTTAAATCTTCGATTTTCCATGAAGTCTCCCAATTTCTCAAGTGTACCTCTCCTCTCTACTCCTCAGGCATGGATTGTGCTACTTAGGGGACTCAGTTTATTTTATTTTATTTTATTTTTTGAGACAGAGTGTCGCTCTGTTGCCCAGGCTGGAGTGCAGTGGTGTGATCTCTGCAGACATGTGTGCAACCATGTCTGGATAATTTTTTACAATTTTAATTATTTTATTTTTAGACAGGGTCTCACTTTGCAGAGCAACCTCCACCTCCCAGGTTCAAGCGATTCTCCTGCCTCAGCCTCCCAAGTAGCTGGGACTACAGGTGTGTGCTACCACGCCCGGCTAATTTTTTGTATTTTTAGTAGAGACGGGGGTTTCACCGTGTTAGCCAGGATGGTCTCGATCTCCTGACCTCGTGATCTGCCCACCTCAGCCTCCCAAAGTGCTGGGATTACAGGCTTGATCCACCACACCCGGCCGGACTCAGTTTATTTTCTGTCAGGTGCCATAATTATCTGGACACCTATCTGCTTCCCTCACTGGGCTGCCTTGGGAGCATCTTTGCAGACTTGCGGTACCTGGCACATGGTGGGACTTAGTCAGTACTGGATGGCTAAATGAATGAAATATTGTAGAGGTGGTCATCTGTTTTTTCTGTCTCTGTTCTTAGACATTGCAAATGCCTGGTGTATAAAGGGAGGGAGAAAGAAGATGGAAAGAGGAAGGGTGCAGGTTGGTGCCCCTTTTTTTCCTGTATTGCTGTTAACAGGCCAGTAAGTATGATGTCCACTGTCTATGTGCACTGAGAGGGAAAGACATAGGGTAGGGGAAACAGAGGATTGGCGTCCTATTCAGCCTCTTCTGGCCCCAGGTGAGTCAACACTGGGATTCACACCTAGAAACTGACAAGTATGAATCACTCCTAGGAAGGTGAAGAGGTATTTGTTTTTCTAGGGAAATGCCCCCACTTCCTTTCCATTTCTTTCTTTCTTTTCTTTTCTTCTTTTTTGAGATGGAGTTTCGCTCTTGTTGCCCAGGCTGGAGTGCAATGGTGTGATCTCGGTTCACTGCAACCTCTGCCTCCAAGTTCAAGCAATTCTCCTGCCTCAGCCTCCCAAGTAGCAGGGATTACAGGCATGCGCCACCACGACCCGCTAAGTTTTTTGTATTTTTAGTAGAGACGGAATTTCCCCATATTGGCCAGGCTGGTCTTGTGGACTCTTGACCTTGTGATCCACCCACGTTGGCTTCCCAAAGTGCTGGGATTACAGGCATGAGCCATTGTGCCCACTCTCGACCATGTATATTTTCCATATCCTTTTCCTTGCTTTATACTTCTTAGGACGTCCTCATAATCTATTATCTTCCTCTAGAATGTAAGCTCTATGACAGCCCAGATTTTTTTTGTTTTGAGACGGAGTCTCGCTCTGTTGCCCAGGCTGGAGTGCAGTGGCACAATCTCAGCTCACTGCAACCTCCACCTCCCGGGTTCAAACAATTCTCCTGCCTCAGCCTCCCGAGTAGCTGAAATTACAGGCACCTGCCAAGACACCAGCTAATGTTTGTAGTCTTAGTAAACACAGGTTTTCATCATGTTGGCCAGGCTGATCTTGAACTCCTGACCTCAGGTGGTCCACCTGCCTCGGCCTCCCAAAGTGCTGGGATTACAGGAGTGAGCCACCGTGCCCGGCCTACATGGGTCTGTTTTGTATACTGCTATATCCCCAGTGCTTGGGACAGTGCCTGGTATACTCAATAATATTTGTTAAGTAAATGAATGAAAAGTCTATTTATTCAAGGAGTACCAATACACTACATACATGTACTTCTTACCTCTTTCCTGATTTCCAAGCCCACATTCCCTCTTTAAAATTTTGCCATCATCTTAATCTCAGCTTGCCTAGCTGAATTCATTATTATCTCTCTTAGCACTTCAGTAAATCTTAAGTCTTGTTTCTTCTAATGACAGACCCCAAACATGACTTATTCTTTTTCACTGTTTTTCCTTCTATATAGTAGGTCTCTAAATCTAGTTGAGTCTATCTCTTAATCTGGCTCCAGACTCCATCATCCCCTGCTTCTGCTTTAGTTCAGGTATGAATCTTTTACTTGATGCAGAAATCTACCATGCAGTCTTCAATCTATTTTATTCATTGCTACCATTTTGATTCTCATGCTGAAGAGCTTTGCTCAGCTCACTGCTCTCTCAACAAACGTGTGGCTGCCATTTACCTGTTGAACTAAGTAGGCAAAGAATCCGGAATTGGTGACTTACTGTTCTCTGCTCACTTTGACCCCCCTTTCTGCAATGCACACCTTTTCACTGTGAGTTAAAACTGCTGTATCCTTCAGAGTACAAATATTATCTTCTCTCTACTTAAGTTCCGAAGAAAAAATAGGGCTAGAGAAGTAGACATGGTAGTGTATACACACTTTATGCATCCAGAAAGTATAGAAATGTAAATCTTTCTTAGCCAGAAGTAACTTTTTTTCAAAACAATAAATGGACCTGTTATACCATTATCTCTCTCTCTCTTTTTTTTTTTTTTTAATTTTTTGAGAAAAAGTCTTGCTTTGTCACCTAGGCTGGAGTGCAGTGGTACAATCGTATTCACTGTAGCCTTGAACTCCTGAAATCCAGTGATCCTCTTGCTGGTGTCTCCTGAGTTAGGGAGCACTATAGGTGAGCAGCACCACCTAGGGCTAATTAAAAAAATTTTTTTTTTTTGTAGAGACGAGGCCTCCCTATGTTGCCCAGGCTGGTCTCGAACTTCTGGCCTCAAGCAATTCTCCTATCTTGGTCTCCCAACCTACTGGGATTACAGGCCTGAGCCATCACACCCATCCTACTCTCTGACTTTTAGTAGAGTTAACTTTTTTTTTTTGAGACGGAGTCTCACTCTGTCATCCAGGCTAGAGTGCAAGGGAGTGATCTCGGCTCACTGCCACCTCCGCCTCCCGGGTTCAAGCCATTCTCCTGCCTCAGCCTGCTGAGTAGCTGGGATTACAGGCACCTGCCACCAGGCCCGGCTAATTTTTTTTGTATTTTTAGTAGAGACGGGGTTTCACTATGTTGGCCAGGCTGGTCTCAAACTCCTGACCTCGTGATCCACCTGCCTCGGCCTCCCAAAGTGCTGGATTACAGGCATGAGCCACCACATCCGACATTATTTTTCTTTGAATTTAAATTTTATTTTTTTTGAGACAGTCTTGCTCTGTTGCCCAGGCTAGAGTGCAGTGGCATGATCATTGCTCACAGCTGCCTTCACCTCCCAGGCTGAGGCCATTTTCTCACCTCAGCCTCCTAACTAGCTGGGACCACAGATGTGTGCAACCATGTCTGGATAATTTTTTACAATTTTAATTATTTTATTTTTAGACAGGGTCTCGCTTTGCAGAGCCTAATAGCTGGCACTACAGTTGTGCACCACCATGCCCAACTTTTTTTTTTTTTGTTAGAGATGACGATTTACCACGTTGTTCAGGATGGTCTCAAACTCCTGAGCTCAAGCAATCTGACCATCTTGGCCTCCCAAAGTGCTGAGATTACAAGCGAGAGCCATCGTGCCTAGTCGTTTTATTTTATTTTATTGAGACAAGATCTTGCTCTGTCACCCATGTTTGGAGTACACTGGCACAATCCTGGCTCACTGTAGCCTCGACCTCTCAGGCTCAAGTGATCTCCTATCTCAGCCTCCTGAATAGTTGGAACCACAGGCACGTGCCACCATGCCCAGATAATTTTTTGAGTTTTTGTAGAGACAAGGTCTCACTATATTGCCCAGGCGCACCTAATTTTTACCAAACTTTTTGTAGAGACGGGGGTCTCATTATGTTGCTTAGATTGATCTTGAACTCCTGGACTCAAGATTCATCATATTCAATTAATAATTCTCTGTCTCCTAATTCCAGCAGACATAGAAAGACACAGAAGGCCAGCGCCATGGCTCACTCCTATAATCCCAGCAATTTGGGAGACTGCGAGGCTTGAGCCCAGAAGTTTACGATCAGCCTGGGTAACATGATGAGACCCCATCTCTCCATATATATACAATAATAAAAATTATCCAGGCATGGTGGCATGCGCCTGTAGTCCAAGCTACTCAGAAGGCTGAGGTGGGAGGATCACTTGAGCCCGACAGGTGGAGGTTGCAATGCGCCAATATCGCGCCACTGCACTCCAGCCTAGGCGACAGAACGAGACCCTGTTTCAAAAAAACAAAAAACACCACGAACAGAAACAACAACAACAACCCCCACAGAAGGTAGTGAAGGCTTGGGATTGGATTACCTGGTTTAAACCCATAGAATGTCAGAACTGAAGGAAGAGTCAGAGGTCAACTTTCTTTTTTTTTCTTTTGATACAGAGTCGCGCTCCGTTGCTCTCCTGGAATGCAGTGGCGCGATCACAGCTACCGCAGCCTCGACGTCCCAGGCTCAAGCTATCCTCCTGCCTTGGCCTCTCAAAGTGCTGGAATTACAGGCGTGAGCCACTGCGCACGGCCTAGAGGTCACCTTTCAACTTAGTCCTCAATACATGGGAAAAGTGAGGCCCAGAAGGCGTATGAGTTGTATCAGGTCGCTGACCCTGAACAGAAGCTAGACGTCTTAATTCACAAGTAGGACTCGCTGCTAACTCTTTGGGCATCCCTTCGCGATTCAAGGCTCTTGGGTTTCCCGCTTTGGCCGCCTCGCCAAATCCAAGTCTTACACTCTTAGTGACCCCCTCCTTTCCCCCTTGCCCTTAGGTCAGCAAGGTTTACTCATTCTAATTGCAATGCTCCAGGTTGCCGGAGTAGCTCCTCGCTAGAAGGGAGATTAGTTACGTCACCGTCGGCTCCTCCCATTGGTCCGGGCGTGTGGAGCGCGGCGCCATGACGTCAGACGCCCAAAGGGGTGGGGCGGTGAGGGGAAGGAGGAGGGAAGTAGGACTTCAACATGGCGGCTGCGGCACTGGCGGTGGCTACGGTGACGGCCTGGCCCGGAGCGGGCAGAGTTGGAGGTGGTGGCGTTCGCTCTCCGTAGGGGCCGTCGGGAGCTCAGCGGGGACCGAGCCTCGGAGGCCGGCCGGTGCCAGCACCTTTCGGCTTCTGGGACGGCGGCAGCAGCGGCATTCAGGTGAGAGGGGCCTCCCTCTGGGGGAGGGGGAAGAGGGGCGGAGTTGGGGGAGGGGGGCCGGTTCTGGGAGACTAGGAAACGGGCTGGGGGGCCGAGCGAGGTGAAAGGCGCCGGAGCTAGGAGGTGGGAGGGAAAAGTGGCCGGAGACCCGCGATTTGGGGAGGATTCTGGGAGAAGGGTCGGAGTGAGGGGACCGGAGTTGAAGGGGCGGAGGGTAAACGGGATGCGGGAAAATGAGTTCGGATTAAGGAGACTAATACCCTACTGGAAGACAGGCATAGTAGACTTATGTCGGGCTGGATTGAGAGCTCGGTGGGAACTAGAGGATGTCAGGGAGGGGAACCCAGGTTTTAGTAAAGAAGGTGAGTGGTGGGGAGTTTAGGGTGAGCTGGGAACGTGCGGTGTAGATTTAGTTCTCCCTGAGGCAGTGAGACTGGGGAGAAAGGGTGGAGACTAGACCAGAGTTGAGTGATTTTTGGGGATATCTTTGGCTTTGTCTGGTCTTCTCCAGGTATGTTTATCCGCCTTTTTTGTTTCTTGGGTGGAGGCTTACCTATACAGTCCACCTGGGCCTCAGGAACCGCCCCAGTCTTTCTTGTGGAACGTCAGGTTCATTTATTTGAGCTATATCAGTGATCTTTGACCTTTGTTGCCAACTGTGTTTCCAGACTAGCGTGTTAAAAGTGTGGTTGGGCATAAAAATACGTTTTATGTTAAACTGAAATAAAATATTGATACTTTTTTGTCACCATGCAGTGTTGCGAAACCAGATTTGGTAATTTGGTTAAGTATTACATATATTCTATTCTAACTTTACTCGTTAGTGCTTTGTCTTTTCAGTTATTAGCATTTCAGAATTTGATTAGATATGGTGGATGTTTTCCTTTTTAATTTTATCAGATTTGATGGTGGGGAAAAAGAAGATACTTAGTCTTTAGTGATAGTTCTTTCTAGTTAATGTCCCAACCTAGTTAAACTAAAAGTTTCCGTATTGGCCGGGCGCTGTGGCTCACGCCTGAAATCCCAGCACTTTGGGAGGCCTAGGCGGGCGGATCACGAGGTCAGGAGTTCAAGACCAGCCTGACCAACTTGATGAAACTCCGTCTCTCCTAAAAATACAAAAAGCCAGCCGGGCGTGGTGGCAGGCGCCTGTAATCCCAGCTACTCTGGTGGCCGAGGCAGGAGAATGGCTTGAACCTGGGAGGCGGAGGTTGCAGTGAGCAGAGATGGAGTCATTTGCACTCCAGCCTGGACAACAACGTGAGACTCCGACTCAAAAAAAAAAAAATTCCGTATTATGGCAAAGAATGTGAAATGTCTCAAGTCTTAAAATAATTACATTGTCCGCATTAACTTACTGTAAGTGATATTTTATTAAATTTTTGTTTCTAGTTCTATTCATTGTGTTTATTGAATACCTACTGTGTGTTGCATTAATAACAATCATTATTATTATGGAGATGTGAAACTTAATGTTTCTTTAGTCAGTGACCATCGCTGTCATTGCACAGCAGTTAACTTTGCTAACCTGCTAGGACCTCATTGGAAAAAAAACTTCTTTTTTGTTTGTTTCTTTTTATTGTTTTCCAGAGGGAGTCTCAGTCTGTTGCCCAGGCTGGAGTGCAGTGGCGCGATCTTGGCTCACTGCAACCTCTGCCTCCTGGGTTCAAGTGACTGTCTTGCTTCAGCCTCCCGAGTAGCTGAGCTTATAGACACTTGTCACTATGGCTGGCTAATTTTTGTATTTTAGTAGAGATGGGGTTTCACCATGTTGGTCAGGCTGGTCTCGAACTTCTGACCTCAAATGATCCTCCGGCCTTGGCCTCCCAAAGTGCTGGGATTACAGGCGCCTGGCCTGTGTGGTTTTTTTGTTTGTTTGTTTGTTTTAAAGAAGGCAAAGGAAAAAAAAATTAAACTCTGTAAATATAAAAACTTCTTCAATTTCTCTTTAGTTTAGTGTTTAAGACTGATTTCCTAATCATGGCATTTCTTCTGTGTATCTGAAAGATTTTTTCACTTTGATTTTGAAGAAGACTAACAGTATTCTGAAAAGATAACAATAGATCTGTAGACAAGTCTCATCAATGATTGTTAGTGTATTTTTTAATGAAAAAATTTTTTTTTGTAGAGTTGGGGTCTCCTTATGTTGCCCAGTCTGATTTTGAACTCCTGAGCTCAAATGATCCTCCTACCGCAGCCTCCCAAACTGCTGGGAGGCATGAGCTGCTAGTGCACGTATTTTTGACTGGCAAATGTCACATTATCTTGCATGTCTTTTAACTATGGTATTTAAGGATCCCTGATGTTTGTTTGTTTGTTTATTTATTTATTTATTTATTTTTTTGAGACTGAGCCTTGCACTGTTGCCCAGGCTGGAGTGCTGTGGCGTGATCTCAGCTCACTGCAACCTCTATTTCCCAGGTTCAAGCGATTCTCCTGCCTCTGCCTCCCAAGTAGCTGGGATTACAGGCAGCCACCACCACGCCCAGCTAATTTTTATAGTTTTAGTAGCGATGGGGTTTCACAACGTTGCCCAGGCTGGTCTCGAACTCCTGACCTCAAATGACCTACCCGCTTTGGCCTCCCAAAGTGCTGTGATTACAGGTGTGAGCCACCGCGCCCAGCTAGATCCCTGATGTTTAATTCAGTGTCCAAAATTTTTACCGAATATTTTCAGTATTATAATTGAAATATCATGAGCCCTGGGTGTAAATGCCAATATTACAAGTTTTTCCTGTTCTTTAATTATATTATTGAATGTATTGAGATTTTTCAAATGTAGATTAAGAGTAATCTTTTTTCTTACAGATTCATTAAAAATATTTATTAATCATCAATCAGGTGGGTTTTTTTTAGACAGTCTTTCTCAAGAAATGCAAAAGGTAATACAGAGTGCCTGAAAACATTAAATAAACTTTTTTTCTAACAATTAAAAAAAAAAACACCTCAAACTGAAAAGAAGCTTAGAAATCACCTGGGTTTAGTTTCCCACACAGAATGGGAATCTCTGCTTCTATACCAAAACAAATGAAAATCCATCCTCTTTTCCAGATTTCTAAGGAAACAATAGGATTTTTCAGAATTTATTTTTTCTGTTTTGAAACGGAGCTTCTTCGCTCTTGTTGTCCAGGTTGGAGTGCAATGGCGCCATCTCAGCTCACTGCAACTGCCACCTCCCAAGTTTAAGTGATTCTCCTGCCCCAGCCTCGTGAGTAGCTAGAATTACAGGCATGTGCCACCACGCGTGGCTAATTTTGTGTTTTTAGTAGAGACAGGGTTTCTCCATGTTGGTCAGGCTGGTCTTGGACTCCCCAACTCAGGTGATCCACCCGCTTTGGCCTCCCAGAGTGCTGGGATTACAGGTGTGAGATACTGCTCCCGGCCCAGAATTTCTTATAGGAAAAGTATGTTCAATTAGAAAAAAGAAGCAAGCAGAGTAGTGCTCTTCCAACATGTAACATACAGTGTCCTGTAACATTAGAAAATAACTTGAAGGTAACTAATATTTTCCTATGAATTGAGAGTAACAATTTCAGGTTTTAGAAATTTTAGTTGAAAGTGGCAAGATTCACAGAGGAAAGGATGCTGACACTAGGTATATACTAATGAGCCAGGATTGTTAAACACTTTTTTTCCTTTTTTTTTTTAGACAGAGTCTCGCTTTGTCGCCAGGCTGGAATGCAGTGACACAATCTCGGCTCACTGCAACCTCCACCTCCTGGGTTCAAGCGGTTCTCCTGCCTCAGCCTGCCAAGTAGCTGGGACTACAGACGGCGCACCACCGCGTCCGGCTAATTTTTGTATTTTTAGTAGAGACAGGGTTTCACCATGTTGGCCAGAATGGTCTTGATCTCTTGACCTCGTGATCCACCCGCCTCGGCCTCCCAAAGTGCTGGGAGTATAGGCCTGAGCCACTGCGCCCAGCCAATCCTTTTTTTTGAGATGAAGTCTCACTCTTATCCCCCAGGTTGGAGTGCAAAGGTGCGATCTCGGCTCACTGCAACCTCCACCTTCCGAGTTCAAGTGATTCTCCTGCATCAGCCTCCCTAGTAGCTGGGATTACAGGTGCCTGACACCATGTCTGGTTAATTTTTGTATTTTTAGTAGAGATGGGGTTTCACCATGTTGGCCAGGCTGGTCTTGAACTCCTGACCTCAGGTGATCTGCCCACCTCGGCCTCCCAAAGTGCTGGGATTACAGGCGTGAGCCACCACACCCGACCCTGTTAAATACTTGGCCAGGTGCAGTGGCTCATGCCTGTAGTCCCAGCACTTTGGAAATGCCAGGCGAGCGGATTGCTTGAGCCCAGAAGTTCAAGACCAGCCTGGACAACACAGTGAGACCCATCTCTACAAAAATTACAGAAAAATTAGCTGGGGTTGGTGGTTCATGCCTATAGTCCCAGCTACATGGGAGGTTGAGGTGGGAGGATCACCTGAGCTCAGGAGCTTGAGGCTACAGTGAGCCGAGATCATGCCCCTGCACTCCAGCCTGGGCAACAGAGCAAAACCCTACCTCAAAAGAAATAATCTTGGCCGGGCACTGTGAGTCATCCCTGTCATCTTGGCACTTCGGGAGGCCCAGGCGGGTGGATCACCTGAGGTCAGGATTTCGAGACCAGCCTGGCCAACATGGTGAAACCCCGTCTCTACTAAAAATACAAAATTAGCTGGGTGTGGTGGCAGGTGCCTGTAATCCCAGCTACTTGGGAGACTGAGGCAGGAGAATTGCTTGAACCTGGGAGGCGGAGGTTGCAGTGAGCCGAGATCATGCCGCTGCACTCCAGCCTGGGCGACAGAATGAGTCTCTGTCTCAAAAAAACAAAAAACAAAAAACCCAAAAACACTCAGTTCTCACACTTGAACTAGGTAGGTAGGTTGTGATGTGCGTGTTTTTTATGTACCGAGGAAACTGAGGATCACAGAGGTTGTGTAACTTAACTAAAGTTACAGCTAGGTAGAGTGAATTTGAACTGAAATCTGTCCAATCTCAATGCCTATGCTGCATTCTTTTATGCCATTTTGCCCCTCTTAGGTGGCCACTGGACCATTCCAATTCCTACAAGGTATAAGCACTAGTTTTAAAGTAATACCAGTGTGAACTGCTTGTTTTCATTGAAATAATAGTGTAACTGGAATGATAAATGGTTCATTAAAATTTTAGTCACATTATGTCATCAGTATTCTAAGAGGAAATGAATACCTGATTATTTTGTACTTCACAAAATAAACTGGATAAACTGGATAAATGGCTGAAAGTTTCTTTTTTATATTGCTGAGTCAGATTGAATCCGGTTCATTAAGGGCCAAAATTTGTATTTGGCAGTAATCCTCATGTGTTCTCAGAATGCTTGATTGGTCATTATCAGTTGCTTAATGCTTACCAAACACTTCCAGAGTTTGAGTCACTGAATTGGCTCATGGTATTTGTAAATCTTGTGGTTACTGAGTCAAGAACCAGCAGTGTGTGTTTTGGCTGCTTCACTTCCTCCCCAACACTTGATATTGTCAGACTTTAAATTAATTTTTTTTTTGTCTAATCTGGTGGGTTTGAAATTGTTTGAAATGGTGTTTTTTTATCAGCATTTCCTGAACCTGGTCATCTTTTCATATATATTCATTGGTCATTTGTGCTTCTGCGAAGTGTATATTCAATTTTGTTGCCTATATATTTTTTTTGGTTGTTTCTCTTTTTCTGATTCATTTTTAGGAGTTCTTTATATATTCTGGATACTAATTATTTGTTAATTTATAGGTTGCAAATATCCTTTCCCAATTTATGACTTGACTTTTCATCTCTTCATAGTCTTCTGGTGAGAAAAGCTCATAATTTTAGTGAACTGAATTTTTCAGTCTTTCATGGTTTGTGTGTGTGTGTGTGTTTTTGTTTTTTTTTTGAGACGGAGTTTTGCTGTTATTGCTCATGCCAGAGTGCAATGGCATGATCTTGGCTCACTGCAGCCTCCGCCTCTCGGGTTCAAGCAATTTTCCTGTCTCAGCCTCCCGAATAGCTGGGATTACAGGCACCCACCACCACGCCCAGCTAATTTCTGTATTTTTGGTAGAGACGGGGTTTCATCATATTGGTCAGGCTGGTCTTGAACTCCTGACCTCAGGTGATCCACCCGCCATGGCTTCCCAAAGTGCTGGGATTACAGGTGTGAGCCTCTGCGCCTGGCCGGTTTGTGCTTGTATCAAATTTGGGAAATCCTTCTTTGCTGCCAGGCATGCTGTTTTAATAAATACAGTAGTATACCTATCTATAATGTGGTGTCTCATCTGACGTTTAGTTCCAGTGTCTGCTTGATGACAAAAGCAGACTTCTTAAAAGTTGCTTTCTTGTTATCTTTGGAGTTGTAGGGCCACAGGGTTTTAAAAGGAGGCTGGATTGTGTTTTACATGTCGGTTTCATACATTGTCCAAAACTGAGACACCAACAGATTTATGAATGAGATGTGCATCTTATTAAATGTTAATGTGATTTGATAATGAGACCTTTCTTGTTTGGACAGTATTATATACAATTGATAGTGTGTCACTCAGTCTAAGCTGTTAGCACTTTCACTAAAATATATTCAAATTTTTTTTGATGTCTAGTTTTTACAGTATTGGGCTTTATCAAGAATAGTTGTGGATTGTGGAAGAGCTGATACGGAAACATCTTAGAAGAACATATTTTGCTTTTCTTTTTTTTTAAACTCTGTTCAGTTCCTTGGACTTGTGTGTCTCCTATCTTATCAAGAATAATTGTGGATTGTGGAAGAGTTGATATGGAAACATCTTAGAATAATGTTTTTTGCTTTTTTTTTTTTTTTTTTAAAAAAGAAACTGTCCAGTTCCTTGGACTTGTGTGTCTCCTACTTACCATTAAACCCTTATGACTTAAGTTATATGTATAAATACATATATACATCTTGGTGGCATTGATTTTTCTATGTTGTGTATTAAAGCTGCTAAAAAACATGTTTTCTTTTTTCCGTGAGAAGATTAGTGATTACTTTGACTTTAGAAATTGTTCTTCTAAGGAGTCAAATATTTGATCTGGGCAAGGATCACACTGAAATATAAAACATCTCCTGAGTAATCTGGGTTCACTTAAAAAAAAAAAAGAAAAGAAATATAAAACAACCACCAGATTAAAAATACACTACAAATACTGTTTAGTGATATATAGTATAGCTTTGACATTTATGAAAGGCATGCTCTTAGATCATTGGGAATCCTTACTTATGTAAATACCATAGTTTTAAGTGTCCCTCATGAAATACAGAAAAGTGTAACAGGAAATTTTTAGTTACTATTAGATTTGATGGGTAAATAGAACTGAGCAACAAAGTTAAACGATTTGAATGCTAATCTCAGTCTTTAGCTTTTTTTTTTTTTTTTTTTTTTTAAAGAAATAGGATCTTGCCCTGCTACCCAGGTTGGTCTTAAATGCCTGGCCTCAAGTGATTCTTGAGCTTCGGCCTCCCCAAGTGCTGGGATTACAGACATGAACCACCATGCCTGGCACTTTCAGCTACCTTTTAACTCCCTGCCTTTTTTGTTGTTACTACCACTGGCCTATTCCCAACCTCCGTTAATAACCTATTGGAGACTCAAGATTAGGCCATTTTGGGCCGGGTGTGGTGGCTCACACCTGTAATCCCAGCACTTTAGGAGGCTGAAACATGCGGACCACCTGAGGTCAGGAGTTTGAGACCAGCCTGGCCAACGTGGTGAAACCCTGTCTCTACTTAAAATACAAAAACTAGCTAGGCATGGTGGTGGATTCCTGTAATCTCAGCTACTCAGGAGGCTGAGGCAGGAGAATTGCTTGAAGCCGGGAGGTAGAGGTTCGGTGAGCCAAGATCGCACCGTTGCACTCCAGCCTGGGCGACAAGAGAGAAACTCCCTCTCCAAAAAAAAAAAATAATAATAATAAAAAAGATTAGGCTGGCTTTGCCTGTCTTTTGCTTTATCTCATCATCATGGTCTTGGTCCCAGGTGGGGTTTGCAGCCTTATTGGTAAAAATGGAATCTTCCTAATCCTAAAATCTTTCTATAGTTTGGGAGTGTTAACATTTCCTTCAGTAGTTTCACAGGGAAGGATATGGGCAGTAACTTCCCCATTTCTTTCTTCTAGTAGATTATTATATATATTTTTTTAAATTTTATTTTAAAGACAGAGTCTTGCTCTGTCGCCTAGCTTGGAGTGTGACATGATCTTGACTCATTGCAACCTCTGCCTCCAGGGTTCAAGTGATTCTCTCGGCCGATCATTGTGTCTTATAGCACACCTTATGAGAGAAGTGATCTGGCTCCATGGGTGGAATTCAAGGTCAAATGGTCAGCCAAATTAAAAATTACTGTTGGAGCAGACTTTAGGGGTAGTTTGTGAACTTTCAAAATTGGAAATATTTAATTATTATTATTATTATTATTTTTTGAGACGGAATTTTGCTCTTGTTGCCCAGGCTGGAGTGCAATGGTGCAATCTTGGCTCACTGCACCCTCCGCCTCCTGGGTTCAACAGTTCTCCTGCCTCAGCCTCCTGAGTAGCTGGGATTACAGGCATGCGCCACCATGCCCGGCTAATTTTGTATTTTTAATAGACACGGGGCTTCTCCGTGTTGGTCTGGCTGGACTTGAATTCCCGACCTCAGGTGATCCACCCACCTCAGCTCCCAAAGTGCTGGGATTACAGACATGAACCACTGTGCCTGGCCAGAAATATTTCATTTTTTCATCAAAGGTTTACTGTATTTGTGAGATATTCTAGCAAAAGGAAACAAACTTAACAACTTTTGTTTTCTGAAAATACTTTTGCAAAAATAGGAGGGAGAGGATCAGGAAAAATTACTAGCGGGTACTGGGCTTAATACCTGGGTGATGAAATAATCTGTACAAGAAACCCCCATGACACAAGTTTACCGATATAACAAACCTTCACATGTACGCCTGAACTTAAAAGTTAAAAAAACTTTATATTAAAATCTTAAACAAAAATCATGGAAGGTCTTTAATTGTTTATGTCCTGTCCTATCCGTTTTCTTAAAGAAGAAATATTAGCTAGTTCTTGTAATTTATTTGTTTATTTATTTTTTGAGACGGAGTCTCGCTCTGTCACCCAGGCTGGAGTACAGTTGTGCGGTCTCGGCTCACTGCAACCTCTGCCTCCCAGGTTCAAGCGATTCTCCTGCCTCAGCCTCCTGAGTAGCTGGGATTACAGGCCCTCACCACCAAGCCTGGCTAATTTTTTTGTATTTTTAGTGGAGATGGGTTTCACCATGTTGGCCAGGCTGGTCTCGAACTCCTCATCTCAGGGGATCCACCTTCCTCATCCTCCCAAAGTGCTGGGATTACAGACTTGAGCCACCATGCCCTGCAGTTCTTGTAATTTAATAGTGAATCTTTTTTCCTTTCTTTCTTTTCTTTTTTTCTTTTTTTTTTTTTTTGAGACAGGGTCTTGCTGTGTTGCCCAGGCTGGAGTACAGTGATGCAGTCACAGCTCACTGCACCCTTGACTTCCCGGGTTCAGATGATTCTCCCACCTTAGCCTCCCGAGTAGTTGGGACTGCGGCCTCATGCCACCATGCCTGGCTCTTTTTTAAATTTATTTTTTAAATTTTTCGTAGAGATGGGGTTTCATCATGTTGCACAGGCTAGTCTCCAACTCCTAAATTCAAGTGATCCACCTGCCTCAGCCTCCCAAAGTGTTGGGATTACAGGCATGAGTCACAGTGCCCAGCCTGCTTTGGATATATTATTGGCATTATATTTAGTGGAAGAGTATATATATTAGGGTAATGGAGATTTATTTCATTTAGTAGTGTAAGAAATTATGTTTAGGTGCAGTTCTAATTTGAGACATTCTATATCTGCCCTGTCTGATATGTCTCCAACATTGACAATGGAGATATAAAATATTTCCATCAGTGTAGAAAGTTCTGTTGGACAGCACTGTTTTAGATCAGTGATTCTCAAAGTTTTAGTGTGTGTATGGATAACCTGGATGTATTATTAAAATGTAAATTCTGAGTCAGTAGCTCTGGTGTGGGCTTGAGAGTATATTTATTTATTATTCTCAGTATGTTCACTGGTCTGAAATTTCTGGCCTCAAGCAGCCCTCCCACTGTGGCCTCCTAAAGCACCAGGATTGTGGGTGTGATTCACTGTGCCTGGCCTGTGTAAACTTTTAAAATAGTGTCTTTAGCCATGAGAGATTATATTGTAATGGCAGAACTCTGGACAGTGAGTTGAAAGATCGAAAGCTGTAGTTTACTTTTTCCACCATCTTGAAGCTTTTAGAGGCCTGTTGGGAATAGGAATTCTAAAAGGCAAATGTGTCTGGAAGGCTGTGGTCCAAGGCCATTTTTTGTTTGCTAAAAGTCTCCAGAATCAAAGAGAGCACATAACTGTTTTTAAATTCAAGGTGTTTATGCCTGAGATGAAACTGAATTCTATTTGGGCAAGAGATTTGTGCTTATGTATACAAGGCAAAGAACAACACAGTGACTCCTGGTGGCAAACCAAACAAAACCAGAGTAATCTGTGGAAAGGTAATTTGCACCCGTGGAAACAGACATGGTCCGTGCCAAATTCCAAAGGAATCTTCCTGCTAAGACCATTGGACACAGAATTCACATGATGTTGTACCCCTCAAGGATTTAAACTAATGAAAAGTAAAAGTGGATTTGCGAACAAAAAAAGTCCTAGTTCAGCTTTCCTATTTAAAAACCAACCTCTCTCAGCCTTGGACTTTTTTTTTTATTTTAATTTTTTTTAATTAAAAAATTTTTTTTTAGTGATGGGGTTTTGCTGTGTTGCCCAGGTTAGTCTCTAATTCCTGACCTCAAGGGATCCTCCCACCATGGCCTCCTAAAGTGCTGGGATTACAGGCATGAGCCACGGTCCCTGGCCTGTATAAACTTTTTAAATAGTGTGTTTTGCTATGAGAGCTTGTATTGTAATGGCAGAACTGTGGACAATGAGTTGAAAGATCTAAAGTTCAGGCCAGGCGTGGTAGCTCACGCCTGTAATCCCAGCACTTTGAAGGCTGAGGCGGGCAGATCATGAGGTCAGGAGTGTGAGACCAGCCTGACCAACATGGTGAAACCCCGTCTCTACTAAAAATACAAAAATTAGCCAGGTGTGGTGGCACATGCCTGTAATCCCAGCTACTCAGGAGGCTGAGGCAGGAGAATCACTTGAACCCAGGAGGTGGAGGTTGCAGTGAGCTGAGGTCAGGCCACTGCACTCCATCCTGGGTGATAGAACAAGACTCCATCTCAAAAAAAAAAAAAAAAAATCTGAAGTTCTAGTTCATCTTTCCAATTTAAAAACCAACCTCTCTCAGCCTTGAACTCTTCTTTTATTTTTCAATTTTCTTTAGAGGTGGGGGTCTTGCTATGTTGCCCAGTTTGGTCTCAAACTCCTGGCCTCAAGCGATCATCCCACCTTGGCTTCCCAAAGTGCTGGGATTATAGGCATGAGCCACTAAGCCTGGCTAATGTATTTTTTTTAAATCACAAGTTCATAATGATGTTTATTATTTGTTTAACTTTTAGCCCCTGCAAATGAATATATTTGTAATTTAGATTTTAGAATTATAGGACTTTAAATATTTTGCCTTTCCTCTTTTATATAAAAATATTAGTTCTTTACAACTATAATTACTTATTTTCTATATTGAACTCATGTAAAAAGGGTTTTAAAATAGTAATACTGCCATTATAGCTAATAAGTACAATCTAAAATCTTTGCTGTTCTTTATGTTCTTAAAATAGTGTGTAAGAGAGGGCCAGGCGCAGTGGCCCACATCTGTAATTCCCAGAACTTTGGGAGGCGAGGCAGGCAGATCACTTGAGGTCAGGAGTTTGAGAACAGCCTGGCCAATATGGCAAAACCCCATCTCTCTACTAAAAATACAAAAAATTAGCCAGGCATGTTGGTATGCACCTGTAATCCCAGTTACTCAGGAGGCTGAGACAGGAGGATCGCTTGAACCCAGGAGGTGGAGGTTGCAGTGAGCTGAGGTCACGCCACCGTGCTCCAGCCTGGGTGACAGAGTAAGACTCTGTCTCAAAAAATAAAATAATAAAATAAAAATATTGTGTAGGGGAAACTCTCAGACCACATTCTTCCTCCACTCTCACACCACCACAACAATAATCAACATAGAACACATCTGTGACTAAAAGTGTGGGGGTTTTTCCCCTGTGCACCAAGCAGTGGACACCAGCTGGGTGTTCTCCAATTCAATTCAGGTTGGGGGCTCAGTCTTCAAGACTGCCCGCACACCCCTGGACACCAGTTTCCTGTCTGGGGCCCTGGATGTTATGACCCGCTGTCTTCATGTTGGTGTTCCCACAATCTCCTCTTTGGGTTTAGTTAATTTGCTGGAGCATCTCACAGAACTCAGGGAAACACTGAAATTTATTTGTTTATTCTGAAGGATCTTACAAAGGATATCGATGAAGGGAAGCATAGAGCAAGGTATGGGGGAAGAGGTGTGGAGCTTCTCTACCCTTCTTGGGTGCCACCATCCAGGAACCTCCAGGTGTTCAGCTCTCCAGAAGCTCTCTGAACCCAGTCCTCTTGGGCTTTTGTAGAAGCTTCATGATGTCAGCATGCCTTCTCTCAGGGTGTAGGGCAGTCCCCTCGCTGGGGTGGGTGTTAAGACCCGCAGTGAGAAAGGTGAGGAGATATTATAGTCCTTTCTTGGGGCAGGTGAAAGTAGGGCAGAGGAAGAGGTTTTGTTTCCTGAGACCTGCCCCTGAGACCTAACACACCCAATATTCTATCAGAAGACTGTAACTAGGGCTGTGGGAATTATGAACCAGGAACAGTGGATGAAAACCAATATATGTCATAACACTGCAAATATATTTTACCGATGTATACACTTAGAGTACTGAGTTCTAAAGTCACTTCAAATAATTATATCCTCTGGTCATTTTACTAATTTTATGTACAGTTAGGTTTATTTGTTTCATTTTTTATTCATTTTGAGGGCTAAAAATTATATTGCTAAGAATATGTAATAACTGTTTTGAGAAGTTAGAATACAGAGATGTATAAAAAGAAAATAGCCGGGCGCGGTGGCTCAAGCCTGTAATCCTAGCACTTTGGGAGGCCGAGACGGGCGGATCACGAGGTCAGGAGATCGAGATCATCCTGGGTAACATCGTGAAACCCCATCTCTACTAAAAAAATACAAAAAAACTAGCCGGGCGTGGTGGCAGGCGCCTGTAGTCCCAGCTACTCAGGAGGCTGAGGCAGGAGAATGACGTGAACCCGGGAGGTGGAGACTCCGTCTCAAAAAAAAAAACAAAAAAACAAAAAAACTTTTTTTTTTTTTTTTTTTTT
>NW_012102121.1:1892412-1896507 GCF_000951045.1 Mandrillus leucophaeus
AGCCAGGATGGTCTCGATCTCCTGACCTCGTGATCCGCCCATCTCGGCCTCCCAAAGTGCTGGGATTACAGGCTTGAGCCACTGCGCCCGGCCTGTAACAAGTTTTTGATTTTGTTGAAGTCCCCTTTAGTTTTTCCTTTATGGTTTGTGCTTTTGTTGTTATATCTAAGAATTTTTGCTTAATCTAAGATCAGGAAGATGTTCTCTTTTTGAAGTTTTATACTTTTCGGTTTGACTTTTTTGTCTATGATTAGTTTTGACTTAATTATGTATGATGTCATGTGGATGGAAGATTTTTTTTGTTTGCACATAGATATCGATTCTAGCACTTTTTGTTGAAAAGTTTACCCTTTCTAAAATATTTTTTCCATATTTATATTTGGACCTGTTCTGTTCTATTGATCTATTTGTCTATCTTTATGCCAATATCACACTATCTTGATAATCATAGCTGTATAATAAATTTATACAGATCAGAAAAGAAAGTTTCTCAAAGTTGTACGATTGTAGATCCTTTGGATTTCTATACAAATTTTTTGCTGTGTGTGTTTTTGGTTGTTTGTTTGTTTGTTTTTTTGAGATAGAGTCTCACTATGTTGCCTAGGCTGGCCTCCAACTTTTGGGCTCAAGTGATCCTTCCACCTCAGTCTCCTGAGTAGCTGCAACTACACAAACATGCTACCATGTCTGGCTCCATGTGGTTTTTAAAATTAGTTTGCCAAGTTTCTATAAAAAGCTACTGGCTTTTTATTTATTTATTTATTAATTATTATTTTGAGACCAGGTCTTGCTCTGACCCCTAGGCTGGAGTGCAGTGGTGTGGTCGTGTCTCACTGCAGTCTCGACCTCTCAGGCTGAAGTTTATCCTCCTACCTCAGCCTCTTGAGTAGCTGGGACCATAAGTGTGTGCCAATAAGCTTGGCTAATTAAAAAAAATTTTTTTTTTGGAGACGGAATTTCACTCTTATTGCCTAGGCTGGAGTGCAATGGCGCGATCTCGGCTCACCGCAACCTCTGTCTCCAGGGTTCAAGCGATTCTTCTGCCTCAGCCTCCCAAGTAGCTGGGATTACAGGTGTGCACCACCACGCCCAGCTAATTTTTTGTATTTTTAGTAGAGATAAAGTTTTGCTGTGTTGACCAGGCTGGTCTCAAACTCCTGACCTCAGGTGATCTGCCCTACTCGGCCTCCCAAAGTGCTGGAATTACAGGCGTGAGCCATGGCGCCTGGCCTAAAAAGTTTTTTTTAATACCGACGGGGTCTCACTATGTTGCCCCGGCTGATCTTGAACTTTTGGCCTCAAGTGATGTTCCTGTCTCAGCCTCCCAAAGCACTGGGATTACAAGCATGAGCCATCATACCCAGCTTCACTGATTCTTCAGCATGATTGAGTCTGCTGTTGAAGTTTTCTATTGAGTTATTTGGTTCACTCATTATATTCTTCAACTCTAAGATTTGGTTTTTATTATTTGTTTCTTTGTTTTCATTTTGTTCATGTATTGTCTTTCTAATATTGTTATGTGTGTGTGTATGTGTGTGTGTGTGTGTGTGTGTTTAATTGAGACGGAGTCTTACTCTGTCACCCAGGCTGGAGAGCAGTGACAATCTCGGCTCACTCCACCTCCTGGGTTCAAGCGATTCTCCTGCCTCAGCCTCTTGAGTAGCTGGGACTACAGGTGTGTGCCACCACACCTGGCTAATTTTTGTATTTTTAGTAGAGACGGGGTTTCACTATGTTGGCCAAGCTGGCCTTGAACTCTTGACCTTGTGATCTACCTGCCTTGGCCTCCCAAAGTGCTGGAATTACAGTCGTGAGCCACCATGCCCAGCCGGTTATTTGTGTTTTATTGTAGTTCACAGACCTTCTTTAAGAGGATTATTTATTTATTTATTTGAATTTTTATTAAAATTTTTTTTTCTTTTATAGAGACGGGTTTCACTATGTTGTGCTGGTCTTGAACTGACCGGGCTCAAGCAGTCTGTCCGCCTTGGCCTCCAGAAGTGCCGGGTTTACAAGTGAGAGCCACTGCACCTGGCCAAGAGGATTATTCTGAATTCTTTGTCAGTCAGTTCTGTCGATCTCCATTTCTTTAGGGTTGTTTTTTGGCATTTTATTCATTTTCTTTTATGGTATCATGTTTCCTTGGTTCTTTTTTTTTTTTTTTTTTTCTCTTTTGAGACAGAGTTTTGCTCTGTTGCCTAGGCTGGAGTGCAGTGGCACGCTCTCAGCTCACTGTAGCCTCTGCCTCCTGAGTTCAAACAATTGTCCTGCCTCAGCCTCCCCAGTAGCTGGGGTTACAAGCATGTGCTACCATGCCTGGCTAATTTTTGTAGTTTCAGTAGAGATGAGGTTTCACCATGTTGGCCAGGCTGGTCTAGAACTCCTGACCACAGGTGATCCACCTGCCTCAGCCTCCCAAAATACTGGGATTACAGGCGTGAGCCACCACAGCTGGCCTCCTTGATTCTTTTTTCTTTTTTTTTTTTGAGACAGAGTCTCGCCCTGTTGCCCAGGCTGGAGTACAGTGACGTGATCTTGGCTCACTGCAGGCTCCTCCTTCCAGGTTCACGCCATTCTCCTGCCTTGGACTACAGGCTCCTGCCACCACGCCTGGCTCATTTTTTGTATTTTTTACTAGAGATGGGGTTTTGCCATGTTAGCCAGGATGGTCTCAATCTCCTGACCTCGTGATCTGCCTGCCTCGGCCTCCCAAAGTGCTGGGATTACAGGCATGAGCCACTGCGCCTGGCCCCTCCTTGATTCTTAATGATCTTTTTGTCCTTGTGTTGATTTCTGTGCATTTGAGGAAGTAGTCATCTCTTTTAGTCTTTACCAATTCATTTCTGTGAGGAAAGACCTTCAGCAGTCAGCCTAGCCTGGGGTTCTGGATGGGTCAGCTGGTAGTACCTGTGGGCAAGCAGGGCTTGCTGCTGGAATCTCTGGTTGAACTTGGTAGCTGCCCATACTCTGAGGTTAGGTGGGGCTTGTCTCTGGGGTCTGAGGCCAGTGCAGGTCTGTTGGCTGGGCTCTGAGGTTAGGAGGGGCAGCTGGCTGGGCTCCACGTTTAGGCCAGGCTGCTCTGTGATTGGGGAGGGCTGCAGGCTGCACTCTGGAATTTCCCCGGTCAGGTGAGGCTACAGGGTATGCACCATAGATGGGTAGGACTATAGGCTGCATTTTGCAATCAGGTGGGGTTGTATGTTGTGTTTTGCTGTTGAATGGGGACATTGGCTGAATTTTTTGCCTGGATGGGGCTGCTGGCCCTGCTCCAAGGTTAGACGGGTTCTGTGGCCAGGCTGTCTAGTTGGACTACCTGGTCCTTTGGAGTTGGAGATTCAGCTATACGATTAGGTGAGGCCATAGGCTGTGCTCAGCTGAGGTCAGACTGGACCACTGGCACAGGAGCCAACCCAGGCACAACTGTTGACTGTGCTTGTTGGATAGACATGCTGTAGATGGGCAGAGCTGCTGGTTGGGCTCTCTGGTTGGGTGAGGCCACTGGCAGGGATGTGGTCTCATTGTCGTGATTCGCATTGTCATGATACTGGTTGGCGTGAGCCCCACCCCCTTCTTTGTTCCTAGCTGACTCCAGTGGTCTAGCCCTCCCATTTCTTCCCTATGAGGCACGACAGACATGGATCTCCTGGGAAGCACCCTGGAAAGCTGGGAAAGTTGGGGAAGCTGAATGTCTGCCTCAGGCTCTCATTTTCCCACTGCAGAAACTATAGGCCCAGGGGATCACTCTCTGGCCCCATGTGGGCCTGGTGAGGGGCGATGCAGTCAAAAAATCAAGTCGCTCTTACCATTCTAATGTGGCTTTTGGTATTTGTGCTCCAAGGGAGTGCTTAAGCACTAGGCTCTGGAATTTTCACAAAGGTGTTCTTGTCTGTGGCTAATTACTAATTGGCATTTCTGTGATAGTAACTAAAACCTGGACCTCCTATTCCACCATCATGTTCTTGGACTTGTTTTTATTATTTATTTATTTATTTATTTATTTATTTATTTATTTGAGATGGAGTCTCGCTCTGTCGCCCAGGCTGGAGTGCAGTGGCGCGATTTCGGCCCACTGCAGCCTCTGCCTCCTGGGTTCAA
>NW_012102121.1:1896557-1912547 GCF_000951045.1 Mandrillus leucophaeus
AGTAGAGATGAGGTTTCACCATGTTGGCCAGGCTGGTCTAGAACTCCTGACCACAGGTGATCCACCTGCCTCAGCCTCCCAAAATACTGGGATTACAGGCGTGAGCCACCACAGCTGGCCTCCTTGATTCTTTTTTCTTTTTTTTTTTTGAGACAGAGTCTCGCCCTGTTGCCCAGGCTGGAGTACAGTGACGTGATCTTGGCTCACTGCAGGCTCCTCCTTCCAGGTTCACGCCATTCTCCTGCCTTGGACTACAGGCTCCTGCCACCACGCCTGGCTCATTTTTTGTATTTTTTACTAGAGATGGGGTTTTGCCATGTTAGCCAGGATGGTCTCAATCTCCTGACCTCGTGATCTGCCTGCCTCGGCCTCCCAAAGTGCTGGGATTACAGGCATGAGCCACTGCGCCTGGCCCCTCCTTGATTCTTAATGATCTTTTTGTCCTTGTGTTGATTTCTGTGCATTTGAGGAAGTAGTCATCTCTTTTAGTCTTTACCAATTCATTTCTGTGAGGAAAGACCTTCAGCAGTCAGCCTAGCCTGGGGTTCTGGATGGGTCAGCTGGTAGTACCTGTGGGCAAGCAGGGCTTGCTGCTGGAATCTCTGGTTGAACTTGGTAGCTGCCCATACTCTGAGGTTAGGTGGGGCTTGTCTCTGGGGTCTGAGGCCAGTGCAGGTCTGTTGGCTGGGCTCTGAGGTTAGGAGGGGCAGCTGGCTGGGCTCCACGTTTAGGCCAGGCTGCTCTGTGATTGGGGAGGGCTGCAGGCTGCACTCTGGAATTTCCCCGGTCAGGTGAGGCTACAGGGTATGCACCATAGATGGGTAGGACTATAGGCTGCATTTTGCAATCAGGTGGGGTTGTATGTTGTGTTTTGCTGTTGAATGGGGACATTGGCTGAATTTTTTGCCTGGATGGGGCTGCTGGCCCTGCTCCAAGGTTAGACGGGTTCTGTGGCCAGGCTGTCTAGTTGGACTACCTGGTCCTTTGGAGTTGGAGATTCAGCTATACGATTAGGTGAGGCCATAGGCTGTGCTCAGCTGAGGTCAGACTGGACCACTGGCACAGGAGCCAACCCAGGCACAACTGTTGACTGTGCTTGTTGGATAGACATGCTGTAGATGGGCAGAGCTGCTGGTTGGGCTCTCTGGTTGGGTGAGGCCACTGGCAGGGATGTGGTCTCATTGTCGTGATTCGCATTGTCATGATACTGGTTGGCGTGAGCCCCACCCCCTTCTTTGTTCCTAGCTGACTCCAGTGGTCTAGCCCTCCCATTTCTTCCCTATGAGGCACGACAGACATGGATCTCCTGGGAAGCACCCTGGAAAGCTGGGAAAGTTGGGGAAGCTGAATGTCTGCCTCAGGCTCTCATTTTCCCACTGCAGAAACTATAGGCCCAGGGGATCACTCTCTGGCCCCATGTGGGCCTGGTGAGGGGCGATGCAGTCAAAAAATCAAGTCGCTCTTACCATTCTAATGTGGCTTTTGGTATTTGTGCTCCAAGGGAGTGCTTAAGCACTAGGCTCTGGAATTTTCACAAAGGTGTTCTTGTCTGTGGCTAATTACTAATTGGCATTTCTGTGATAGTAACTAAAACCTGGACCTCCTATTCCACCATCATGTTCTTGGACTTGTTTTTATTATTTATTTATTTATTTATTTATTTATTTATTTATTTGAGATGGAGTCTCGCTCTGTCGCCCAGGCTGGAGTGCAGTGGCGCGATTTCGGCCCACTGCAGCCTCTGCCTCCTGGGTTCAAGCAATTCTCCTGCCTCAGCCTCTTGAGTAGCTGGGACTATGGGGCACACCACCACGCCTGGCTAATTTTTTGGATTTTTAGTAGAGACAGGGTTTCACTGTGTTAGCCAGGATGGTCTCAAACTCCTGACCTCGTGATCCGCCTGCCTTGGCCTCCCACAGTGCTGGGATTACAGGCGTGAGCCACCGCGCCCAGCCTTTTATTTATTTTTAATTTTAATTTTTTTGAGACCCTATTTCTGTTTTGGAATAATTTTATGTTTACAGAACATTTTCAGAGATAATACGGAGTACAGAGAGTTCCTGGCTCTCCCTAACTCAGTTTTCCCTAATGTTAACCATCTTACATTACCATGGTATATTTGTGAAACTGAAACACCTACCTTGGTACATTAGTATCAACTAAACTCTGGACTGTATTTAGATTTCTCCTGTTTTTCTTTTTTTCTTTTTTTTCCCCTTTCTTTTTTTGAGACAGGGTCTCATTGTGTCTCTCCAGGCTGGAGTACAGTGGTGTGATCACATCTTACTGCAACCTCGATCACCCCTGGCTCAGGTGATCCTCCTGCCTCAGCCTCCCTAATAACTGGGACTACAGGCACGTGCCACCATGGCCTGACTCATTTTATTTTATTTTATTTTTTGTAGAGACTGGGTTTCACCATGTTGCCCAGGCTGGTCTGGAGCTCCTGAGCTCAAGAGATCTGATCCTTCTGCCTTGGCCTTGCAAAGTACTGAGATTACTGGTGTGAACCACCACAGCCAACCCAGGTTTTCTGCAATTTTTTTTTTTGATTTCAGGATCCAATCTAGGATAACTAAATTGTGTTTAGTTGTCGTGTCTTCTTAGTTTCTTCTGGTCTGTGATGGTTTCTTAGTCCTTCCCCTGCCCCCTGGTAATTTATTTGACAGCTTTGGGGAAAACTGGTCAGGTATTTTGTAGAAGGGTCCTCATTTTGGTTTTGTCTGCTGTTTTCCTTATAATTAGACTGGGCTTGTGGATTTTTGGAAAAATACACAGGTAAAGTACCTGTCTCAGTTATATGAAATCAGTATGGACTTAAGTATTCAGTTTATATTTTGGATTAAAGTCCCACATTGATTTATTTTATTGCTCAAGTTGTTTTATCTTTAGCCATTGAGAGCTCTTTCAGATTGGCCTTGGCCTTAGAATCTGTCGTTTCTCCAGAGAGTAGGGCTTGTTTCTCTGTCAGTCTGATCTTCATTCCTTTGTAGAGACTTCATTTGTGGTATCTTGATAACTTTTAGAAACCACCCTCTTAGGAGGGGGTTTGTTAGTGCTGTTACGATTTTCTTTTTTAAGAGATTATGATTGGGATGGATAGATGTTTAGTTTGCTAACCTGATCTAATATTATTAATTTTTGCTAAAGAGAATTTGTAGCATCTAGAGCTGTATGCTTTACAATTTTTCATTGTATGATGTTTAACATATAGAAAAAATATGAATGTAAAACATCTAAGTTATGAGGCATAATGATAAACATTTGCAAGCTTATTAGTTGTCTTGAAAACTAGAACATTACCAGTACATTACTATTTATTTATTTGTCTGTTTCTGTCCTATCCTATCCTTTTACTACTCTACAGAGTTAGCTGTTCCCCTGAATTTTGGGTTTATCACTTCCTTCCTTTTATAAACCACATTATATATATTCCTAAACAATATACTGTTTATTTTTGCTTAATTGTGAAGTTTATAAAAATGTTGGCCGGACGCGGTGGCTCACGCCTGTAATCCCAGCACTTTGGGAGGCCGAGACGGGCGGATCACGAGGTCAGGAGATTGAGACCATCCTGGCTAACATGGTGAAACCCCGTCTCTACTAAAAATACAAAAAAAAAATTAGCTGGGCGTGGTGGCGGGTGCCTGTGGTCCCAGCTACGTGGGAGGCTGAGGCAGGAGAATGGCGTAAACCTGGGAGGCGGAGCTTGCAGTGAGCTGAGATCCAGCCACTGCACTCTAGCCTGGGCGACACAGCGAGACTCTGTCACAAAAAAAAAAAAAAAAAAGTTAAACTGTGTGTAGGCTTTTGTGATTTTTTTTTTTTTTTTTTTTTTTTGAGATAGAGTTTCGTTCTTGTTGCCCAGGCTGAAGTGTGATGGCGTGATCTTGGCTCACCACAATCTCCGCCTCCCGGGTTCAAGTGATTCTCCTGCCTCAGCCTCCTGAGTGAGTAGCTGGGATTACAGGCTTGCGCCACCATGCCTGGCTAATTTTTTGTATTTTTAGTAGAGATGGGGTTTCTCCGTGTTGGTCAGGCTGGTCTCGAACTCCTGACCTCAGGTGATCCACCAGCCTTGGCCTCCCAAAGTGCTGGGATTACAGGTGTGAGCCACGGCACCCAGCCTTGTTTTAGTTCTTTATTTTAGAAAGTTCCAAACTCATAAAAGTAGATTCGGCTGGGCATGGTGGCTCATGCCTGTAATCCCTGCACTTTGGGAGGGCGAGGTAGCCAGATCACCTGAAGTTAGGAAATTCGAGACCAGCCTGGCCAACATGGTGAAACCCCATCTCTACTAAAAATACAAAAATTAACGGGTATGGTGGTGTGCACCTGTAATTCCAGCTACTTGGGATACTGAGGCAGGAGAATCACTTGAACCCCGGAGGCAGAGGTTGCAGTGAGCTGAGATCGTACCACTGCAGTCCAGCCTGGGTGGCACACTGAGACTCTGTCACAACAACAACAACAAAAATGTAGATTTATCCTGCTTTGTAAAAACTCTTATTTTTTTCTACTCACACACCACCACAGCAATTATCAACACAGAAAAAGAATTCTGTGGCCAAGTGTGTGGGCAATTTTCCCCACACACCAATTAGCTGACACCAGTTGGGTGTTCTGCAGTTCAATGCCGACACTACCTACCTGGAGATAGTGTCAGATCCCACTGGTTGAATGCGCAGTCTCCAAGATTGCCCCCTAGCACTCATCAGTCACAAGTCTGGGCCTCAAGACCACCAGCTTCACTCATGTTGGAGTTCCCTTGATTCTCTCTTTGGGTTTGTTTAATTTGCTAGAGTGTTTCACAGAACTCAGAGAAACTCTTTTATGTTTACTGATTTATTCTAAAGGCTATTGCAAAGTATACAGATGAAGAGATTTGTCTGGCAAGGTATGGGGGAAGGTGCACTGACTTTCCATGTCTTCTCTGGGGCGTCACCATCCACGAACCTCCATCCAGGTGTTCAACTAGCCGGAAGCTCTCCAAATCCAGTCCTCTTAAGTTTTTATGGAAGCTTTATGATGTCAGCATTCCTTCTCCCAGAGTACAGAGTGGGACTCTCCCTCTCTCTGTTTTTTTTTTTTTGAGACACATTCACTCTGTTGCCCAGCTGGAGTGCAGTGGCATCATCTTGGGTCACTGCAACCTCTACCTCTGAGTAGCTGGGATTATAGGCATGCACCACCACGCCCAGCTAATTTTTGTATTTTTAGTAGAGATGGGGTTTCACCATGTTGGTAAGGCTGGTCTCAAACTCCTGACCTCAAGTGATGCTCCCGCCTCAGACTCCCAAAATGCTGGGATTATAGGAGTGAACCATCCTGCCCTGCCTGGAGAGGGGCTTAAGACCCACAATGAGAAAGGGGTATTGGAAGACATAGAGTTCTACCTTAGGACAGTTGTGGCCTTTGAGGCCTGACATACCTAATATTATAACAAAAGACTCTGACAAGGGCTATGGGAGTTATGGGCCAGGAGCTGTAGTCGAAAACCTATGTGTGTGTGTGTGTGTGTGTGTATGTATGTATGTATGTCCATGTCCGTATATGTATATATCATAACACCATACAGCCCCAATAACTGTCAATCTAATTTTATATACATACCCTCTGCCCAGTTATTTTAGAGCAAATCCCAGTCATATCATTTAATCTGTCAAGTTACTTTTGTATATCTCTGAAAGATCACATAAATTACTATAATAGCATTATCCTGCCTATAGAAAATGAACTTATTCTCTAACATATTATCAAATATTCATGTTTTCTTAATTGTTTTATTGTTTTTTCCTCATGTATTTGGATTGGGACTCAAATAGGGTCTAAGTTGTGATTGCTTGAGATGTGTTCGTTAAGATCTTTTTCAGTCTGTAGGTTCTTTTTTCATCTTGCTCTTTTTGTGTTGAAGGAAACTGAATCACTTTTTCTAAAAGTTTGCTACAGTCAGGATTTTGCGGTTTAATTTGCTACTGTTTTAATTAGGATTTGGGTACGTATGGATAAAACATAAATAATCAGCTGGGTGTGGTGGTGCATTCCTGTAGTCCCAGATACTTGGGAGGCTGAGGCAGGAGGATCTTTTGGGCTCAGGAGTTTGAGGCTGCAGTGAGCTATGTTCATGCCACTTCACTCCAACCTGGGCAACAGAGCAAGACCCTGTCTCTAAAAACAAGGATTAACAAAAATTAAATATGCTTTTATTTCTGGTTCTTTTTTCTGTCAGTTTTTGATACCAGTATTATGCTGATCTCATATGAGAACTTGAAATTCAGCAACATTCATTCAGCAGGACTTACTGAGCACTACTGTGTCCAGGCACTATGCTTGGTGTAATGGTGAATGAGACAGAAGTGGTATTTGTCCTCGTAGTGCTTAAAGGCTAGTGGGGAAGACAGACAATAAACAAATCCTGAATAAATTGATAAGCTGCAAGTATATATTTGTTCCCGTTTTATGTGTTGGAATAGGTTAAATAAAATAGGAATAATCTGTTTCTTAAATATTTAATAGAACTTTAAATAAAGACATCTGTTCTGGTATTTATTTTAGCATACACATATTTCATAAGCATGTGAAATTACCTAAGAACCCTTTTTCTCTCCCCATAAATCTTTGACACCGTGTGAAGTTGTTCCATCCTTATATTGTTTTTCCTTTAGGCCTACAATGTTCCCCTGGGGATTTGAGTTTTCAAGTTTCGTGAACAAGGCTCTATTACTTACTTCTGTGGGAAAAATCATTCAGGTTTCACATGATGGAAACAGAATGATACAATCCACTGAGTTTGAAGACTCCAAGAAGAACAAAAAATTATGTTTGTGATTACTTATTTCAGGTTAAATTAATAGCTTCTAGTATGGTAACTTCTTTTTGTTTTAAAATTAACCAGTTAGAGACTGGGCATGGTGGTTCATGCCTGCAATCCCAGCGTTTTAGGAGGCCACAGCGGGCAGATCACTTGAGGTCAGGAGTTTGAGACCAGCCTGGGCAACATGGTGAAACCCTGTCTCTACTAAAAATACAAAAATTAGCTGGGTGTGATGACACACACTTGTAATCCCAGCTACTCGGGAGGCTGAGGCACAAGAATCTCACTGCTGCACTCCAGAGTGGAGAGGACAGAGCAAGACTGTCTCAAGACGACAACAACAACAACAAAAAACTAACCCGTTAGTATTGTATTAGTTACTTGTAGAGTAAAATAGTGTCAAATGGTAAGGATTTTCTTCTTAAAAAAAAAAGGGTGTGAATTGTACATATTTACTGAGTCAAGTATACTTTCTGAGTTAAGTATACACAGTCCACACCCAATTTTTTTTTTTTTAAGAAGAAAACACCCATTTGTTTTTATGTGCCCTCAGAATTAAGATGAAGTCTTGTGCTATCTTTTTTATATGTTTAAGACTAGAAAAACCAGTGAAATTCATAGTTAGAAAATAATCTATCTCTAGTCCTTTAATTCTGGAAAGAATTCCAGAGATCATTTATTCCAGTAGTCTCATTTTATGGAAGAAGCCCTAAAAGTTCTTTTGTTTATTTCAGAGGTTTTTACTGGTTCTACAAGTCTTTTAATTGTCCAGGGTGCTCTTGTCTTTCTTGCCTTCTGGTATGAATTGTGATACGATTTTTGGAGTTGGGAAGGAAATATTTTTGGTTCAGTAACTTCTTGACATTATTTTTTTGCCAACCAGTGTTTATTCAGTTGCAAGAATTAAATTGATAAGTTCGTGGTCAGATTTCCTCTTGAGGACACTGCACTTTTACCGAACTCTCTGAATAAAATACCTTAAATAAATTGTAATGAATTGGTTAAGATGCTGACTTGAAATTTCTGATTGGCTAATGCTTTTATTTTTTATTTTTATTTTTTTTGAGGCAAGTTCTCACTCTATTACCCAGAGTGAGAGTGCAGGCTGGAGTGCAGTGGCGCCATCACTATTCACTGCAGCTTCGACTTCCCCAGGCTCAGGCGGTCCCCCGCCTCACCCTCCTGAGTAGCTAAGACTACAGGCATGTGCCACCACACATGGCCAGTTTTTGTATTTTTTGTAGAGATAGGTTGTCACTATGTTGCTCAGGCTAGTCTTGAACTCCTGGGCTCAAGTGACCCTCCAGTCTCCCAAAGTGCTGGGATTACAGGCCTGAGCAATCACACCCAGCCCTGACTAATGCTTTGATGTCATGACTCCCATTCTGATTTTTTTTTTTTTTTTTTTTTTAGATGGAGTCTCGCTCTGTCGCCCAGGCTGGAGTGCAGTGGCCGGATCTCAGCTCACTGCAAGCTCCGCCTCCCGGGTTTGGGCCATTCTCCTGCCTCAGCCTCCTGAGTAGCTAGGACTACAGGCACCCGCCACCTCGCCTGGCTAGTTTTTTTTTTTTTTTTGCATTTTTTAGTAGAGACGGGGTTTCACCGTGTTAGCCAGGATGGTCTCGATCTCCTGACCTCGTGATCCGCTTGTCTTGGCCTCCCAAAGTGCTGGGATTACAGGCTTGAGCCACCGCACCCGGCCCCATTCTGATTTTTAACTAGTCGTTACTTTCCTGTACTTCCATTATGGTAGTCCCGTAAGACTTACAATTTCAGATTTTTTTTGGTAACTACAAGAGATTATTGTTTTAGCTTTTTCATTTTAAAAATATTGTTTCATCTAGTTATATTCTCAAATTACATATTGGGTAGAATTATTAGTTATATAATTATCTATTAAATTTTCAGGAAGTTTGAAGGGAGAGAGAGTAAGTGAAAAGCTACCCCTGCTAAAGATTAGACACCATACTAGATGTTTGGAGGATTAAGAGGAGACCAGAGCTAAGGAAAATCTTTGTCTGGATTTTATTGACCCATTTTGGAATTAGCTGCAGTTCTTAAGAAATCAAGATTGGGTCAGCAGGACATAGAGGCTCATGTCTGTAATCGCAGCACTTTGGGAGGCCGAGGCGGGAGGATCACGAGGTCAAGAGATTGAGACCAGCCTGGCCAATATGGTGAAACCCCGTCTCTACTAAAAATACAAAAATTAGCCAGGTGTGGCGGCGGGTGCCTGTAGTCCCAGCTACTCAGGAGGCTGAGACAGGAGAATCGCTTGAACCTGGGAGGCAGAGGTTGCAGTGAGCCAATATCGCGCCACTGCACTCCAGCCTGGCGACAGAGTGAGACTCCATCTCAAAGAAAAAAAAGAAAAAATCAGTTTGGGTCAATAATTTGCTTTTACAATACTATTTTATCTCTGTATGTACTTATTTGTCACTTTGTAATTTTTAGGGAGTTGCTTTTCAACTGTAATCTTGTTTTTTATTAAACTGTGAAATGAACTTTGTATTCAGTCACTAGTTGTGTTTCTCCCTTCCAAGTACTAACCAGGCTTAACCCTGCTTCTGAGATCAGACAAGATCAGGAGCGTTCAGGAGGTTTGGTTGTAGACACTAGTTGCTTTGCTTATAAGCCTTAAGTATACCTTACAATTAATAACTTTGGTAAAACTTCATTTGAAAATTAAGACTAAGCCTGAGCAACACGGCAAAATCCCATCTCTACAATTGTAAAATTAGCTGAGCGTGGTGTTGGGTGGTCCCAGCTACTCTGGAGGCTGAGGTGGGATGATCGCTTGAGCTCAGGAGCTTGAGGCTGCAGTGAGTCAAGATTGTGCCACTGCATTCCAGCCTGGGTGACAGAGGGAGACCTTGTCTCAAAAAAAAGAAAAGAAAAAATTAAGACTAAATTCATCTAGTGAGAAAACATGTATTACAGCATCTTGACTTAAAAAAAAAAAACCCTTCATTTTCTGAGTTTTTCATAAGCCAAGTATTTTCTTAGATTTGAAGTCTTAGAATTAGGTTATTTTGGCTCACTAGCTGTATGTGTAGAGTGAAAATAGTATTTCTACATTTGGTCAGTTGCATAATGTTACTATACCTTTGATCCATCTGGAATTTATTTTGGTATGCAGTGTGAAGCAAACATCGGATTTTACTTTTTTCTAGATGACTACCCAGTTGTCCCATGACTTGATTTTAAAAAGCAGCTTTATTATATACCAAATGTTTATATTTTGGGTATTTTTAGGGATTTCTACTTTGTTCCATTAATCTGTATCTGTACCAATACAACACAGCTTTCAGTGTTGTATCTTCTGATATTTTAATATCTGATAAGCTAGTCTCCATTTTCTTTGGAGGTTTTTTCTTTTTTTTTTTTCTGCGTTTGCTTAATTGTTATTTCTTTTTTTTGAGAGGGAATTTTGCTCAATGGCGTGAGCTCAACTCACTGCAACCTCTGCCTCCCAGGTTCAAGTGATTCTCCTGCCTCAGCCTCTGGAGTGGGTTAGGATTACAGGCTCCTGCCACAGCTGATTTTTGTATTTTTAGTAGAGACGAGGTTTCACCATGTTGGCCAGGCTGGTCTCAAACTCCTGACCTCAAGTGATCTACTCACCTCGGCCTCCCAAAGTGCTGGGATTACAGGCGTGGGTCACCGTGCCTGGCTGCTTAATTGTTATTTTTACATGAACTTTAGAATCAGCTTGTCTAGTTAAAAAAAAAAAGGAAAACATAGTATTTCAGTTTTCATTTGGATCATGGCAAATTTGTGTAGCAACTTAGAATTGATCTTAATAATGTTGAATGTCCTGCTCAAGAGTATTGTATGTTTTTCTAGTTGTCTTAAGTTTTCTTTTGTGTCTTTCAGTACAGCTTTTGTTTTCTCTCTTTATGTCTTCAGTTTATTCCCAGTTCTTAACTGCTGTGGTATATTGGTATGTTGTGTGTTTCTCTTATATTTCTTTTTTTTTCTTTCTTTTTTTTTAAAGAGATGGGATCTTGCAATGTTGCCCAGGCAGGCTGGCCTCGAACTCCTGGGCTTAAGCAGTTCTCTTGTTTCAGCACGTTATATTTATTATCTGGCTATGTATATATGAAGGCTGTTTCAGAGTATTAGTTTGTTTCAGAATATTAATTTTGTATCCAGAAATACTTTATAGCATTCTCTTGTCAGTTTTTGGGTTTTCCTGAGAAAGTTTCTTATCTGAGTTTTTATACTTTTTATTTCTCCCATCTAATATGAAATAACAATGCTAAGCAGTTGTGATAATAGACATCTTTGTCTTGTTGCTGTCCTTCATGGGAATACTTGCATAGTCTCCCCACTAGTCAGCATGCTCTGGTATTTGATATTTTTTTTTGTTTTTAAAAACTCATGTAAAAGAGATAGCCATATGATTTTTCTTCTTTGAGCATTTAATATATGCTGAATTATATCAACAGAATTGTTAGTGTTGGTTTTGGACTGTATTTATGCAAAAAAATCTCACTTGGACATGGTTTATTCCTGCTGGTAATTTTGGTTGTTACTTTTTTTTTTCCCATCAAGGATTTTCTTATCTGTATTTATATATGAGATTTTTCCGAAGTTTTTTGGCACCAATATTATACTCATTTTGTAAATACAAATTGGACACTTTTTCTGTATTTTGGATCCATTAAAATCCCTTTGGAGGCCTGGCACGGTGGCTCATGCCTGTAATGAGGCAGGCAGATCACCTGAGATCAGGAGTTCGAGACCAGCCTAGCCACCATGGTGAAACCCTGTCTCTACTAAAAATAAAAAAATTAGCTGGGTGTGGTGGTGGGCAGCTGTAATCCCACCTACTCGGGAGGCTGAGGCGGGAGAATTGTTTGAGTCTGGATGGTGGAGGTTACAGTGAGCCAAGATCGTGCTGGTTATTGACTCAGCTACTTACTTTTATTTTTATTTTTTGAGGTAGAGTCTCATTTTGTTACTCAGGCTGGAGTGCAGTGGCGTGATCTCAGCTCACCGCAACCTCCACTTCCTGGGTTCAAGCTATTCTCCTGCCTCAGTCTCCCGTGTAGCTGAGATTACAGGCATGCGCCATGACACCTGGCTAGTATTTTTTGTATTTTTAGTAGAGACGGAGTTTCGCGATAGTGGCCAGCCTGTTCTCAAACACCTGACCTCAGATGATCTGCCTGCCTTGGCCTCCCAAAGTGCTGGGATTACAGGCGTGAGCCACCACGCCCGGCCTGACTCAGCTACTTCTGATTTTGGAAATTTATCATGGTTTTCTTTGTGTCCTAATATTTACACAAGTTTTGTAAGATGTTCTTTGGGTATTTAAAAAGGTGTATTCTGCTTTCAAGATGCTTTTGATCTAACGATATAAATTAAATCTAGATTAGAACTAAATTAGATTTGTTATCTATTTCTGCCTAGTTGGTAGAAACACAGTGGTAATGCTGTGTTATTTGGGGCAATTCAAATACTGTTAGCTCTTCATGGTTTGCACTCTTTATTATTAATAAAGTAAAACACCTGTTACACCTCCATGACGTCTGTAACCTAGACTCATTTGTATGCTTACTGGTCTAGAAACCACTGATTTATTCTGTGTTTTTTCTCTCTCTGAAGTCGTTATCTTTCATTAGTTATATTTTGTGTGTTTTTTCCAACGCTCTGTTGAATTACATATTATTGTGCTTCTTTTTAGTCCCCTTATAGGTACTTGTTGCTTATCAAATTTTTTCCCCCTAATTACAAAGTATGTGTGTGTTAATCGTAGATAAATGTATTCATATGTGCTCAGTACAGGAAACCAGGAAAACGAATAGCACAAAAGGAAAAACCAAAAGGCTACATTTCTGATCTTGTTGCTATAGGCTAGTGACTCAAATTTTCTTTTTTAGTTTGCAGTAAAACAGGGGTGCTTAGGAAAAATCTGAACCAGTATTTTATTCCAGCTGAATTGAAAGAAATTGATGCATAAAGAAAAGCTTACTGGAGCTATTGATATGTTCCTCAGTATGAATCAGGGTACTGTGACCTCTTTTGTTGGCCTTCCATTATCAACCAAGTACGCCGATGTGCAGCAGACAGTAATAAGGGGGCTTAGTTTTGCAAATGCAGAGCTTGTAGACAGTGATAGAGCCTGAAAATAGTGTCTCTGGCTAATTCTCAGACTTAATTTGACTGAAAGCAAGGCCTCACAAATTGAATTCAGTCTTCACAGTTACGTTCTTAACTCACACACAAAAAAGATTCTAATACTATTCTGTTCAAATAAAAATTTACATGTTTTCTGGCCAGGTGCGGTGGCTCACGCCTGTAATCTCAGCACTTTGGGAGGCCAAGATGGGTGGATCACCTGAGGTCAGGAGTTCGAGACCAGCCTGGCCAACATGGCAAAAACCCATCTCTACTAAATATGAAAAAATTAGCTGGGCATGGTGGTGTGTGCCTGTAGTGCCAACTATCCGGGAGAGGCTGAGGCAGGAGGATTGCTTGAACCTGGGAGTCAGAGGGTTGTAGTGAGCCAAGATGGCGCCACCACACTCCAGCCTGAGCAACAGGGAGACTCCATCTCAAAAAAAAAAATTTTTTTTTTTTTTTACATGTTTTCTATAGGTATACTAGTTTACTGGTAGAGCGGTTGGAAATGTTTTGCCTTCTTGAAAGTTATAGTTAATTCACCAACCTTTTTCTTCTTTAAAAACATCGTTGCTGGTTTGAATACTTTATCAACCTTTGTGGAGCTCTTTCTGCATGTCAGGCCATATATAAAAGTATCTTTTTAAAATTTTTATAATAAGAATCATTTGAGGTTATTTCATATGTGGTATAAGGGAATGGCTTCCAGGCTTGGGTTTTATGGATCAGTAAGAAAAAAAAATGGGACAATGAACATATGATTGCTAGCTTTTAGTTTTGTCAATATAGACATTGTTGTCATTTATCTTGAATACTCAATATTTAATTTGGAAACATTAATATTTTTCCTTCATTTTATTCTCTCATTATAGATTTATGGTCTGTGCAGAGTTGGCTGATTATTCAGTCTACTACCTTTATTTTACTGATGAGGGAGCTGAGGCTCCAAAATGCCTTTGAGACCCCAGAGAGAAGACAGAAAACTTCTTTCTCGTGAATATAGTATAGCCTAATATTGACATGTTACTAGCAGTTACACACATAAATGTTGCTATGAGTTGTATGGGTGTTAATTTTTCTTCAGGCTTGAAATGTGATGATTCCCAAAGCCATCTTTTAATGTAAATTAGATAATTTCCTGGATTAATTTGTATCTTGGGAAATTACTGATTGCAGCTATTTTAGAAGTGTGACTATGATAGCTTACTGAGATTCTGAGTTGCTATTTTGTTTTGGGAAGCGATTTTTAGAGAGTATTATAATAATTTGACAGATATGCAAAAGAAAAGAAAGTGAAAATGAGAACATTAATACAGTTGCCCTTGGGCTTTCTCCTCCCTTTCTCAGACGGCCTGGTCCTTCCCAAGGTGTTTTTTATTATTACTTTTTAAAACTTTCCTGGTCTCCTATCCCTACCTCCTTCAACTTTTCCTTTTCCCATTTCTTCCCATTCCTTCACCCATCTCCTCTTCCTTCATCCTGGCTCCTCCTTCTCTTCCTGCATTTCTCTTGTTACCTGTTTCTCCATCTCTTTTTATTCTTATATTTATTCTTTGTTGTTTTTTGTGATGTCTTTAATAGGTAATTCAGATTTTAAGTTACCAGGTTTTCTTCCTGTAGTATTTGAACTGAAGTGATACTGAGCTGGAAAAATAGAACATCACTGATAAGTTGTTGGTTTTGGGATTTCTAAGTTTTGTTAGTGTAAAAGTTCTTGAATTAAGAATGCGTGTTCCAATCCATACCACCAACTAAAAAAGAAAAAGAATATGTTTTATTGTTATTTTTGATGAAACTTTCCCTTTAATAGAAGCATATATTTATTTTAGTGGAAATTTATGATTGCTTGTAAATTTTTTTTCCCTATCATTAATTATAGTTTTACATTAGTGGCAAATATTTCTTTCAGTCTTGTTTTGGGCACATTTTTTACATAAGGTAATTTAATGTAATTTATTAGAACATTTTAAATTTTATAATTATTGGCCAGGAGTGGTGGCTTATGCCTGTAATCCTAGCACTTTGGGAGGCCAAGGCAGGAGGATAGCTTGAGCTCAGAAGTTCAAATCAAGCCTGGTCAGCATAGTGAGACCTCATTTCTATTAAAATACACGCACGCATGCACACACACACATACACACTCTTATAGTTATTTTCTATTTATTATATGCTTTTAAAAAATTAAATACTTTTTTTAGTTCCATGTCTACTCCTATGTTATATGCTTTTAATAAACACTCTTAGTGTCATCACAACATTATCTTCTTGGCCGGGCGCGGTGGCTCAAGCCTGTAATCCCAGCACTTTGGGAGGCCGAGACGGGCGGATCACGAGGTCAGGAGATCGAGACCATCCTGGCTGACATGGTGAAACCCCGTCTCTACTAAAAAATACAAAAAAAAAAAAAAACTAGCCGGGCGAGGTGGCAGGTGCCTGTAGTCCCAGCTACTCGGGAGGCTGAGGCAGGAGAATGGCGTAAACCCGGGAGGCGGAGCTTGCAGTGAGCTGAGATCCGGCCACTGCACTCCAGCCTGGGCAACAGAGTGAGACTCTGTCCCAAAAAAAAAAAAAAATTCTGGATTTTCCGTTATTTAATCATTTTTCCATAATTGAGTATTTAGATAATAGGAGAGTATTGTAAAATAAATGGGTTTAGGAAAAATACAACCCTCCTAGCTTAAATCAGGAGGAATTGGATACCCTGAACAGACCAATAACAAGCAGCAAGATTGAAATGGTAATTTGAAAATTACCAACAAAAGAAGTGTAGGACCGGACAGATTCACAGCAGAATTCTACCAGACGTTCAAAGAAGAATTGGTACCAATCCTTTTGAAACTATTCCACAAGATAAAGAAGGAACCCTTCCTAATTCATTGTATGAAGCCAGCATCACTCTAGCAAAACCAGGAAAGGACATAACCAAAAAAGAAAACTACAGGCTGATATCCTTGATGAACATAGATGCTAAAATCCTTAACAAAATACTAGCTAACCGAATCCAACAACATATCAAAAAGATAATCCACCATGATCAAGTGGGTTTC
>NW_012102121.1:1913932-1922998 GCF_000951045.1 Mandrillus leucophaeus
AAATACCACCATCATTCTTCACAGAATTAGAAAAAACAATTCTAAAATTCATACGGAACAAAAAAAGAGCCTGCATAGCCAAAACAAGACTCAGCAAAGGGAACACATCTGGAGGCATCACACCACATGATTTCAGACTATACTGTAAGACCATAGTCACCAAAACAGCTTGGTACTGGTATAAAAATAGGCACACAGACCAATGGAACAGAATTGAGAACCCAGAAATAAACCCAAATGCTTACAGCCAGCTGATCTTTGACAAAGCAAACAAAAACACAAAGTGGGGAAAGGATACCCTTTGCAACAAGGGTGCTGGGATAATTGGCTAGCCATATGTAGGAGAATGAAACTGGATCCTCATCTCTCACCTTATGCAAGATAGATACATCTCTCACCTTATAGAAGATACAAGATAGATACAAGATAGATACAGATTTCTGTAAAAAATTCTAGAAGATATCATTGGAAAAACCCTTCTAGACATTGGCTTAGGCAAAGATTTCGTGACCAAGAACCCAAAAACAAATGCAATAAAAACAAAGATAAATAGCTGGGACCTAATTAAGCTAAAGAGCTTTTGCATAGCAAAAGGAACAGTCAGAGTAAACAGACAACCCACAGAGTGGGAGAAAATCTTCATAATCTATACATCTGACAAAGGACTAATATCCAGAATCTACAACCAACTCAGATCCGTAAGAAAAAAACAATCCCATCAAAAAGTGGGCTAAGGTCATGAATAGACAATCCTGAAAAGAGGATATACAAATGACCAACAAACATATGAAAAATGCTCAACATCACTAATGATCAGGGAAATGCAAATCAAAACCATAATGTGATACCACTTTACTCCTGTAAGAATGGCCATAATAAAAAAATAAAAAAACAGTAGATATCGGCGTGGATGCGATGATTGGGCAACAGTTTTACACTGCTGTGGGAATGTAAACTAGTACAGCCACTCTGGAAAACAGTGTGGAGATTCCTTAAAGAACTAAAAGTAGAACTACCATTTGATCCAGCAATCCCACTATTGGGTATCTACCCAGAGGAAAAGAAGTAATTTGGAAAAGACATTTGCACACGCATGTTTATAGCAGCACAATTCACAAGTGCAAAATTGTGGAACCAACCCAAATGCTCATCAATCAACGAGTGGATAAACTGGTGTGTGTATATATGTATATATGATAGTATATATATGTGTGTGTGTGTATGTATATACATATATATGTGTGTCTATATATATCTATATCTGTATATCTATATCTGTATCTATCTATATATATATGATGGAATACTGCTCAGCCATAAAAAGGAATGAATTAGCATTTGCAGTGACTTGGATGAGATTGGAGACTATTCTAAGTAAAGTAACTCAGGAGTGGAAAACCAAACATCATGTGTTCTCACTGATATGTGGGAGCTAAGCTATGAGGACGCAGAGGCATAAGAATGATACAGTGAACTTTGGGGACCTGGGGGGAAGGGTGGGAGAGGGGCGAGGGATAAAAGACTACAAATATGGTGCAGCGTATACTGCTTGGGCGATAGGTGCACCAAAATCTCACAAATGACCACTAAAGAACTTTATGTAACCGAATACCACCTGTACCCCAATAACTTATGGAAAAATAAATAATTAAGAAAGCAATGGGTTTAAATAAGTAAAGTATAGGAAATTCTTGATGAAACATGTACATATATATGTACACACACATACACGTATATACATATATATAAAAGATGTTCTGGGGGAAGAAAACTGACCCTAAGTAGGTATTAAAATGCTTTTGAGCCTTGAGAGACTGAAGTTTTGCTGCATAGTGGACCTTAGAAAAATCTTTATGTGCCCAAATACAGATTTCTCATATTCTTAAGGACTGTGGAAAATATAATAATATATATAATATTGGAAAAAAATCTGTTTTATCAGCTCTATTGAGGCATGATTTTAAAAATTTTACATTATTTACTAATAAAGAGAACTGTATTTTATTTTTCACTTACTATTCCTTGTGGTCTTCTATCTAGTTGTTCACTGCCTCATTGCCTCTCTGATTTTCAAATTCAGAAGTTGTTGACACCCATCTTTCTGGCCCTTTCCTCTGGAGCACCTCTCTGCTGCCAATTTTTTTCAGCCATTTTTTTCTTGCAATTTAATTTTAAAAACAATTTACTGAGGTGAAATTCACATAGCATGAAATTAACCATTTTAAAATGATCAATTTAATGGCATTTAGTACTCTCATAGTGTTGTGCAATCACCACATCTAGTTCTGAAACCTTTCCATCTCTCCAAAGGAGACCCTTACCAGTTCATAGTTTTTCTTTACCAGACCCTGGCAACCGCCAGTCTGCTTTCAGTCTCTGTGGAGTGGACACCTCATATGAATGGCATCACACAATATTTGTGATTTTTTTTTTATTTTTAATTTTTTTTTAGAACTGGGGTCTCACTCTGTTGCCCAGGCTGCAGTGCAGTGGTGTGATCATAGCTCACTGCAGCCTTGAGCACCTGGACCCAAGTGAACCTGATTAGCTGGGACTACAGGCATGCACCACAACGCCATACTAATTTTTTTTTTTTTTTTTTTTAAATTTAAGACTGGCTGTCTTGCCCAAGCTGCAGTGCAGTGGCTTAATCATGGCTTACTGCATCCTTTGCCTGCTGGGCTCAAGCCATCCTCCCACCTCAGCCTCCCAAGTAGCTGGGACTACAGGTGCATACCACTATGCTCGGCTAATTTTTGTATGTTTAGTAGAGACGGGGTTTTGCTATGTTACCCAGACTGGTCTCAAACTCCTGAGCTCTAGTTAATTTTGAAATACAGAATATATTATTGTTAACTGTAGTCACCTTACTGTACAATAGAACACCAGAACTTATTCTTCCTGTCTGATGGTAACTTTAATCATTCATCAACTTCTCCCCACCTCACTCCCTGTGCTCCCCTTTACTACCCTCCCCACCTCCCCATCCTCTGGTTATCACTATTATACTCTCTACTTTTTTGGGAGGGGTGTTTGCTATTTATTTATGACAAATATTTCACATCTGTAATTCTCTGGAGTCAGAAGTTCATTGAGAGGATGCCATCAGCCTTGGTCAGTCAAAGAATGGAGTCATCTGATTTACCATCCTGTGAATGTCCCTAGGCAGATAGCATAGGTTGTCGTTGTTACTGTTTCGAGACAGAATCTCTGTCTGTTGCCCAAGCTGGAGTGCAGTGGCGTGATCTCGGCTTACTGCAGCCTCTGCCTCCTGGGCTCAAGTGATTCTCCTGCCTCAGCCTCCCGAGTAGTTGGGACTACGGGCATGTGCCACCATGCCCCGCTAATTTTTGTATTTTTGTAGTTACTGAGTTTCACCATATTGGCCAGGCTGATCTCGAATTCCTGACCTCAGGTGATCTGCCTTCTTCGGCTTCTCAAAGTGCTGAGATTACAGCCGTGAGCCACCGTGCCTGGCTGGTGGTGGTGGTGGTGGTTTTAATTTTTGTTTTTTCAACTTTTATTTTAGATTCAGGGGGCACATGTGCAGTTTGTTACCTGAGTATATTGTGTGATGCTTAGGTTTGGAACAAATGATCCCGTCACCCAGGTACTGAACATAGTACCCAATAGTTTTTCAACCCTTGTCCCCCTCTCTCCTTCCCCGCTCTAGTAGTCGCCAGTTTCTATTGTTGCCATCTTTATTACCACATGTGTTGTTTAGCTCCCACTTACAAATGAGAACATGCAGTATTTGTTCCTGCGTTAATTCACTTAAGAAGTATAGGTTTTAAATTTGCCATCTGCCAGTGACCTTGTCATCTTCAGCCACAGTCATGTGGATTGATATGTGGTCCTTAGACCGATGATGTGGTTGCTGACAGAGAATTCCTGAGGCACCTACAGGTCTGTGAACGTGTCACTCTGCTTGTTGATGCCAGGCCTGCTGTAACTATGAGGCATATAAGCCTCTGCTTTTATGAGATAAACTTCTTTAGATTCTGTATGAGTAAGATCATACAAAATTTGTCTTTCTGTGTCTGGCTTGTTTCAGTTAACACAAAGTCCTGCGGGTTCATTCACATTGTCATAAATGACAGGATTTCGTTCTTTTTTTTTTTTGAGGCAGTCTTGCTGAGGTGCCCAGGCTGGAGTGCAGTGGCACCGTCTCGGCTCACTGCAACCTCCGTCTCCCAGCCTCAAGTGATTCTCATGCTTGATTTCCTTCTTTTTTTTTTACGGTGAACAGTTGAGCCTTTTTTTTTTTTTTTTTTTTTCCCCCTGAGATGGAGTCTTGCTCTGTTGCCCAGGCTGGAGTGCAGTGGCGCGATCTTGGCTCACTGCAAGCTCCGCCTCCCAGGTTCAAGCCATTCTCCTGCCTCAGCCTCCTGAGTAGCTGGGACTACAGGTGCGTGCCACTATGCCAGGCTAATGTTTTGTATTTTTAGTAGAAATGGAGTTTCACCATGTTAGCCAGGATGGTCTTGATCTCCTGACCTCGTGATCTGCCCGCCTCAGCCTCCCAAAGAGCTGGGATTACAGGCATGAGCCACCGTGCCCGGCCCAGTTGAGCCTTTTTAAAAAGCCAAGCATTTGGCTGGGAGCGGTAGCTCACGTCTGTAATCCCAGCTTTTGGGAGGCCGAGGCGGGTGGATCACAAGGTCAAGAGATCGAGATCATCCTGGCCAACCATGGTGAAACCCCATCTCTACTGAAAATACAAAAATTAGCTGAGCAGGGTGGCGTGTGCCTGTAATCCCAGCTACTCTGGAGACTGAGGCAGGAGAATCGCTTGAATCCGGGGAGGCAGTGGTTGCAGTGAGCCGAGATTGCGCCACTGCACTCCAGGCTGGTGACAGAGCGAGACTCCCATCTCAAAAAAAAAAAAAAAAAAAAAAAGCCAAGCACATCCATTTAAATTTTGGTGAAACTTCTTTATAACATTCCTGATGTCAGCATATTACAGGTATTGTTTGGAAAATTGTTTATTAAAGACTCAAACAGCCTCTCTCAAGTTCTTTACCTCAACAACAGTTGCTTTGTCAAACAGCTGATATCACACAATTTTTATTGGGGTTATGGAAATGAAACACTAATTTTCTGCATATGTCTGTGAGCATATTCACAACTCTCATTGCTGGGAGTTTAGATACCGCTGCTTTCCCAATTTAGGAAAACAGATTTCTGGTATGTGCCTATGTGGGAAGGTTGAGGCTGTTAAGAATCTTGCTTCTGGGTTTTAGAAGTCTCACTGTGAGACGGGGTGCAGTGGCTCATGCCTGTAATCAGAGCACTTTGGGAGGCTGAGGTGGGTGGATCACTTGAGCCCAGGAGTTCAAGACCAGCCTGTCCAACATGGCAAAACTCTGTTTCTAATAACATTACAAAATAAGTAGCTGGTGTGATAGCACACTTCCGTAATCCCAGCTACTCGGGGAAGCTGAGGCATGAGAATTGTTTGAACTCAGGAGGCAGAGGTTGCAATAAAGATTGCAGTACTGCACTCCAGCCTGGACAACAGGGAGATGCCTAGGAAATGTTTTCTGCACATATAAAAAGGTTAAATCATTTTCAGTATGGTTTGCAGGTTCTTTGAAATTTGATAATACATACACTTTATAAATTTAATTCTCCATGAACTACAATATGAAACAGAATATACTCTGTCTGTACACCATGCTGAAAAATGGAAACTTTTTTTTTTTTTTTGAAACAGTCTTGCTCTGTTGCCTAGGCTGGAGTGCAGTGGTACAATCACTGGTCACTGCAGCCTTGATTTCCTGGGCTCAGGTGATTCTCCTACCTCAGTCTGTCGAGTAGCAGGGACTACAGGTGTGCAACACCACACCGGCAAATTTTTTGTATCTTTGTAGAGGTGAGGTTTCACTATGTTGCCCAGGCTGGTCTTGGAACTCCTGGGCTCAAGTAATCTACCTGCCTCGGCCTCCCAAAATGCGGGATTACATGTGTAAGTCACCACGCCTGGCTGAAAACAGAAACTTTTCAAGAATAGTTTAAAAGTAACTACCAAATTAATAGATGTTACCATATAATGTTCAGAAATACAAATATATTATGAATTATTCCCAGTCCTATTACCTAGAGGCAACCATTATAAATATTTTTTATGTACAGGTTGAGTATCCCTTATCTAAATGCTTGGCACCAGAAGTGATTCAGATTTCAGATTTTGTAACTTTTTGCGTCATACTCATTGGTTCAGCGTCCCTAATCTGAAAAAAATGCCCCTATGAACATTGAGTCTTGTCTTGTCTTGTCTTGTCCTGCCCTGCCCTGCCCTGCCCTGCCCTGCCCTGCCCTGCCCTGTCCCTTCCCCTTCCCCTTCCGCTTCCCTTCACAGGGTCTTGTGCTGTTGCACAGGCTGCAGTTCAGTGGCACCTTCTTAGTTCACTGCAGCCTCAAATCCTAAGCTTAAGTGATCATCTCACGTCAGCCTCCCAAGTAGCTAGGACTATAGGCATGCGCCACCACGCCTAGCAAATTTTTGATTTTCATTAATTATTTTTTGTATGTGAGACAGGGTCTTGCTCTGTTGCCCAGGCTGTAGTGCAGTGGCTCACTGCAACCTCAGTCTCCCTATGAGATCTCACTATGTTGCTGGTCTCAAATTTCGGGGCTGAAGTGATCCTCCCACCTGTGCCTCCCAAAGCACTGGGATTACAGGCATGAGCCACAGTGCCTGGATCTTTTTTTGGACTTTAGGAGTGAGAAGTGAGGATTCTGTCAGCCCTGAAACCTTAGGTCTTCTGATTTCTTTTTTGTACTCTCAATTTTCTTCGTACTACCTTCAAGGTATAATGTGCCTAAGAAATATTTCCTTGTTTTTCAGGTTCTAAATGGCTTCTAAGAAGTTGGGTGCAGATTTTCATGGTAAGTGGACTGTTAGAATCATGGTTTAAGTAATGATTTGATCAGAGGATTTGGAATCACTCAGCATAGTTTTAAGTACAGTTGCCCCTTTTTGTCTCTTTTGATGAACAGCTTGACAAAAATAAAGTTGTACAACAGTGTATCATGTATATCCAAAAGGTCTTCAGAGAACTAAAAGTATTTCTCCAAATGGGTAGTTTAACTTTAGAGTGTCTCTGGTTATTGTACTTGAAACTACTAGTGATAGATGAGGAGTCTGCCTGTTCTGTTTCTTCAGCAGCATCGAAGGTATAGTTACCTTTCCCTTTCCTGTTCCTTAGTCATAGCTCTTCTCCATATGTGTGTGTGAAAAATTCTAACCCTTTGGTTAATGCTTTATAATGTTTTAGTTTAGTTCCCTGTGCCCCATCAAAGGAAGTAATTTACTACAAATCAATCACTATATTACAGAGGTATCAATACTGATATTTATAATTGAAATTAATAGTTTCTCTGTCTTTTTTTCCTATGATACAACCTTCCAAAATGGAATACAATAATAAACTATTATCTGCCTTTGGAGGGGAATGGAAGGAGGTACCTAAGAAGTTAAAATTATACCCTTTTTTCATACAGTAGAAGATAAGAATTAAAAACCAGAAGTACTCAAATAACACAATTAAAAGAGGTTTTAAAGCCAATTTGCCATGTTAAAAATTGTATCAGCCAGGCACGGTGGCATGTGTCTGCAATCCCAGCTACTCGGGGGGTTAAGGTGGGAGGATTGCTTGATCCCAGAAGTTTGAAGTTGCAGTAAGCTGTGATCATGTCACTGCACTCCAGCCTGGGTGACAGAGTGAGACCCTGACTCAAACAAAAATATACATATGTATATCACATCATTGTAAGAATGATTTACTAGACTGCCTGGGGATGTGTTGGTGTGCTCTTCTGAGCTGCGAGTGGTTGGTTGATAAGATCCCTCAGCTGAGTCAGAGTGGTGTAGCAGTGACTATGATTTTACTTGCTTATATATTTTATACAACAGCCTTTAAATTTTGATTTGTCAGTGTGCATATACTTATATAGATAACCTGCCTGAGTTTTAAAAAATCCTTTTGAAGTTATTCAAACTCTGGAATTAGCATTTTTTAAAGAGGTCAGGCATCTTATCTTTCAGGTAAGCTATTTCCTATTATTTATGGATTATTACAGGTCTTCTTGAAAGTATTCAAATGATAGTAGAAAGGCAGATCTAGGCAGGGCACGGTGGCTCACCCCTGTAATCCCAACAGGAGATTAGGAGGTTAAGGCGAGAGGATCACTTAAGGCCAGGAGTTCAAGATCAGCCTGGGCAACATAGTGAGACACTGTCTCTACAAAAAAATTTAAAAATTAGCTGGGTATGCGGGTATCTGCCTGTAGTCTGAGCTACTTGGGAGGCTGAGAGGTGGGAGAAGTGCTGAGCCCGGAGGTCAAGGCTGCAGTGAGCCATGATCACGCCACTGCACTCCAGCCTGAATCACATGAGAGCCTGTCTCAAACAAGCAAACAAAAAAAAGATTCTTGCCACTGAGCTTAAGAAAAGAAAAAGGGGGAAAAAGGCAGATCTGAATTGCCTCTAGATCACCTTTTCAAGGGAGAAAAGAGAGGACACAGCAAGGGCAGAGGAAAAGCTTGAGGAGAGAAAATAGCAAAAATGAAAAATTTGCCCTTATTTCAAAAGATAGACTTTCTGTTTTGAATCTTTGGAACATCTGTTTTGATCAGACTGAAAATAGTTGGACCCCATGTTTTGTGTTTCAATTGAACATTCCAGAGAGAAGATTATAATTTTGAAGGTGTCTGTTCAGTAAAGACTGGCATTTCCCCATCTCCTTAAATTCCTAACCAGGCCGAGTGCAGTGGCTCACACCTGTAATCCCAGCACTTTGGGAGGCCGAAGCGGGCGGATCACCTGAGGTCAAGAGTTCAAGACCAGCCTGACTAACATGGAGAAACCCCGTTTCTACTAAAAATATAAAATTAGCCGGGGCTGGTGGCGCATGTCTGTAATCCCAGCTACTTGGGAGGTTGAGGCAGGAGAATCGCTTGAACCTGGGAGGCGGAGGTTATGGTGAACTGAGATGATGTCATTGCACTCCAGCTTGGGCAACAAGAGCGAAACTCGGTCTCAAAAAAAAAAAAAAAAAAAAA
>NW_012102121.1:1923213-1927459 GCF_000951045.1 Mandrillus leucophaeus
TCTCAATCTTCTGACCTCGTGATCCGCCTGCCTCAGCCTCCCAAAGTGCTGGGATTACAGGCGTGAGCCACTGCGCCCGGCCGAAAGTGTTATTGTTTAAATGAAACTTTCTACCTGAGTAAAATTTAGGAGAAAAATTTTCTTTCTACCTTAGGCTACTTCTCCCTTAACAGGGCTTTTATTGCTGAGTTCCTGGTTGAATTTCACTGGCTTTAGTTGTTTTTTGTTTGTTTGCTTTTTGAGGGGGAACAAAACAATAAACACCTTTATTACATGGGTGAAGACAAAAATGAGGATTTATTTGCCTTTCCGGGCCTTGATTTTCCTGATAGAACTCCAACTCCTTGCCTTCTAGCACATAGCCATCTGCTTGGCCACAGTGTCCCAGCCTTGAAGCGATGCACACAAGAAGCTTGCCCTGCTGGAACTGCTCCTCCAAGAGACTGCTGATTTTGGCATTCTTTTTCCTTTCATCGATGTCTTCTGAAATTTTTTAGATCGTTTTTTGTTTAAAATCTCTTCCTCAGGAGTCAGCTTGGCTCCTTTCTCGCGGTCCAGGGGCTATGCATAGTGGGACTCGTACAACTGTCCATATGGTGTGCTGTCGATGAGTATGGTGTGCTGTTGATGAGCATGATGCAATTCTTCACCAGGGTCTTGATACGGACCAGCTCATTATTAGACACATTGTAGACAACATCGATGATCCTTGTTTTGCGAGTACAACACTCTGAGCCCCAGGAGAAATTCCCCATGTCCAGCCTCAGGGCACAGTATTTCTAGTTACCTCCTCGAACATGGACTGTGTGGATGTGGCGGGGGCCAATCTTGGTGTTGGCAGCTGGGCACACCACCTCATACTTCTGCTTCTCGTGGTAGGGCTATCTCTTGCCCCGGTCTTGGGGTGCTTGTGTCAATTCTCCTGAGAGATGTCCATCGCTCGGTGCTGGCTGGAAAGAGCTAGTTGGGTTTTTAGAGTAAAGTATCCTATTTTTAGATATCAAGTAGTTTAAGTAATAGAAATGAAAGGGGCTAGATGGAGAATATTTAATAGGCAATTGTGTAGGCATGTGAGTACAGAAAATAAAGTTTCTGCTCTCTCAAGGCTAAAATTAGAAAGCCAGGAACTAAGGCTGCTCCTTCCACTTCTCAGGAAGCTGCTTAGCCTTTCTTCACTATATGTTTCTGTGTCTGTGATCCATTATTCTTCTTCAATTCATAGACTTGCTTTCTTGGCCTAATAGTGTAGAGTACACAGGGCTGTAAATGGCCACCCCAGTTAAGGTGCTGCTTGCTACTTGATCTTTCAGTGTCAGTGGCTAGCATCATAGAGATAGAGATTTTATATCTTTTGGTCAGGGTAAACTGATGGCATAGCCTTCTTAGCTTATGAGCCTGTGGATTGATTCCTCCGAAGTTAGGTGCCTGACTGGTCCATTGGGAGGTTAATGGATGTGGGTATAACCTTTCTGTGGCACTTGGGGTGTGGACAAGGAGGTAATAACTGATGTCGTGACTGGATATTAAAATGTATTTTTTTCTTTTTAATATTTGGGACTGAGTAGGTCTGGTGCTGTGCTGTCTTTGACTAGCACTTGACTTACCTCTGAGTTCGTTATTTTCAACTAAAGTTGAACAACTTCACTGTTACTAGTAACCATATATCCCTAAATAACAGAATAAGGGAAACAAACAGTTATTTCTCAGACTTCTAGAAATATTATCCATTTCTTATAAAAACTGCGTACTGTTGGCTTAGTTTGGATAAGGACTTTCTTGGAGCCTGGTGCTTTAAAATCTCAATCCTCTGTAACTGATTCTTGTTTTCATCTAGGAGAAACGTTATTTATCTGGAAAATGTGTTGAGACTCTAATTTATGAAAAATAGACCCTGTGATAAGATTTGATAAAACTAGCCCCCCTCCTTAAATCACTTTATTGAAGTATAATTGATATATAAAAAGTTGTACATAATTACATATTTAATGTATACATCTTGATGAGTTTGAGGATAAGTATACACTCATGAAACCATCATCATTGTTAAGGCATAAACATTCATTACCTCCCAAAGTTTCCTCCACTCTATTACACAATTGTGTGTGTGTGTGTGTGTGTGTATGTGTGTGGTGGGCTGGAGGGATTGCTTGAGGCCAGGAGTTTGAGACCAGCCTGGGCAACACAGCAAGACACCCTGTTTCTTGTTTTTTTTGTTTGTTTGTTTGAGATGGAGTCCTGCTCTGTCGCCCATGCTGGAGTGCAGTGGTGCCATCTCTGCTCACTGCAACCTCTGCCTCCTCAAGCAATTGCTCAAGCAATTCTCCTGTCTCAGCCCCCTGAGTAGCTGGGATTACAGGTGTGCACCACCATGCCTGGCTAATTTTTGTATTTTTAGTAGAGATAGGGTTTCGCCATGTTGGCCAGGTTGCTTTTGAACTCCCGACCTCAGGTGATCCACCTGCCTTTGCCTCCCAAAGTTCTGGGATTACAAGCATGAGCCACCGTGCCTGGCCTTGTTTCTACAAAAGAATTAAAAATTAGCCAGGTGTGGTGGAGCTTCTCTATAGTCCTAGCATCTGAGGAGCCTGGGACAGGAGGATTGCTTAAGCCCAGGAGTTCAACGTTATAGTGAGCTATGATCACATATACATTAAGTTGTTTGGTATTGTTCCAGATATCTCAACACTGTTCAGTTTTTTTCCTTTTTCTCTGTTTGTATTTCAGTTTGGCTAATTTCTTTTCACCTAACTTCAAGTCCCGAGTCTGTCTTATGCTGATTATTGTCTTTGCATTAGCATAGCCTGGCTTATGAACCATCAAAATTTTTCTTTTCTGATAATGCATTTTTCACTTGTGGCATTTCCATTTGTTTCTTTATATTTCCGTCTCTCTGCTGAAGTTCCCATCTGCTCACACATGTTTATTTTTTCCATTAGACCCTTTAACATATTTATTATTGTTATTTTAAAGCTCCCTGTCTGATGTTTACAATATCTTGGCTGTCCCTGAATTTGAGTCTGATGACTGGTTCCTCTCTTAATTCTGGATCACATTTTCTTGCTTCTTTCTGTGTCTTATAATTTTTAATTGAATGCCAGACAATGTATATTAAAAAGCTGATTTTGTAGATTATGTGGCTTGTTTTGTTGTTAGGATATAAGTAACATTTTGTTGTGATTTCACATCTTACAGCAGGTATCTATATAATTTTGTATATTTGTGATTTTGCAAGTGTTACCTGGCCTGTGGCTTTAAGATAGTTTTGTTTGTTTGTTTTATTTATTTATTTATTTTAAACCCCTTGCTGCAGTAGACACTGATGACTTTAAGATGGTGATAACTGGTTGTGGAATTGCAGATTTTCACCTAATTTTAAGTTTGATCTTACTCTTTTTTTAAAAACCTCAATTTGAATCTCCTCAGAATAAAACCTGAACTAAATATAATGCAGTTGCTCTCCTCTATTGGGAATTTCTCCCCCTACCTGGAATTGTACCTTTTTTTAGAAAAATGGGCAGGTTACAGAATCATAGGCATATCAGCAATTTAGAAAGAAACAAATGAAATCTTCCCAGAGTTCATCCTGAGTTGTTACATATTCAGCCCACTAACTGTCTTCCACCAAAGTGGTGTGCAGAACCTAACTTCAAGGAGCTTCCACAACCACAGCCATTAGGCATGCACTTAGTGGCTGTTTAAAAAATTGAACTTAGGAAAATGGACTCAAATATTTTAGGAAGATTTTCAGTAATGAGGACTGAAACTAAAAGGTATTTGAGGTTGAGGCAGAAAATTGTTAGCTTTATAATATTTTAAATTCTTGATACATTGGATAAAAATGGACAGTTCCACTTTGGGAGGCTGAGGTGGGAGGATCACCTCAGTCTGGGAATTTGAGACCAGCCTGGGCAACAAAGTGAGCCCTCATCTCTACAAAAAAAAATTAAAAAATTAGCTGGGCATGGTGGTGCATGCCTGTAGTCCCAACTACTCAGGAGGCTGAGGTGGGAGGATCACTTGAGCTCAGGAGAATTAGGCTGCAGTGAGAGGTGATGACGTCACTGCACTCCAGCCTGGGTGACAGAGCAAGACCCTTTCTTAAAAAAGAAACCGGGCGCGGTGGCTCACGCCTGTAATCCCAGCACTTTGGGAGGCTGAGGCGGGCGAATCACGAGGTCAGGAGATGGAGACCATCCTAGCTAACACCGTGAAACCCCGTCTCTACTAAAAATACAAAAAATTAGCC
>NW_012102121.1:1928836-1932061 GCF_000951045.1 Mandrillus leucophaeus
GGTTCAAGCGATTCTCCTGCCTCAGACTCCTGAGTAACTGGGATTACAGGAATGTGCCACCACGCCCAGCTAATTTTTTGTATTTTTAGTAGAGATAGGGTTTCACCGTGTTGGCCAGGATGGTCTCAATCTCCTGACCTCATGATCTGCCTGCCTCAGCCTCCCAGAATGCTGGGATTACAGGTGTAAACCACCATGCTTGGCCCCTAATTTTTGTATTTTTAGTAGAGACGGGGTTTTACCATGTTGGCCAGGCTGGTCTCGAACTCCTGACCTCAGGTGATCCACCCACCTCTGCCTCCCAAAGTGCTAGGATTACAGGCGTGAACCACCACGCCCGGCCTCATATCTTTAGCACAGTACTTTTTTTTGTAGTTTTTCTCCCTCAACTCCTTGTTACCAATCTACAATAGAACTGGTTATTTAAGAAAATTTAGTTGTTGTTATTATTATTGAAATGGAGTCTTGCCCTGTCGCCCAGGCTGGAGTGCAGTGGTGTGATCTCAGTTCACTGCAACTTCTGCCTCCCAGGTTAAAGCAGTTCTCCTGCTTCAGCCTCCTGAGTAGCTGGAATTACATGGGCACGCCACCATGCCCAGCTAATTTTTTGTATTTTTAATAGAGACGGGATTTCACCATGCTGGCCAGGCTGATCTCAAACTCCTGACCTCGTGATCTGCCTGCCTTGGACTCCCAAATTGCTGGGATTACAGGCGTGAGCTACCGCATCCGGCCAAATATAGTTATTAATGTGGATAGATTTTTATCATTTTTGTGTGTCATCTATGCTTATTAGTGTTAAACAAAGGACTTAATTGTGTGCTTGTTAACTTGACTGTAAATCTTTCCAGTGATTCTTAGTGCCAAAGTTTCTGCTTTGTTTCCAGTTAATCAGGATACTAGCCAAAGTTAGAATCTTTCAATAACATTTGAGTCCCTATTTTCAAAGAAAACAGACAAAAATTCTTTAAAATTAGAAAGAACTTTTGTTCTAATCTTTTAAAATATAAGCATTTTATAAGTGCCATAGAGTGTAAGTGTTGTAATCAACACTTAGTTTTGTTGGTAAGCTGTGGTGACTCCCAGCACTTTTTTGGTGCTGCTGGTGCGGGGGATGACATCTGTCTGGTACGTTTTTGTAACTTTGTTCAGATCTCAGACATATGCTTGTATCATGTATGAGTAATCTGTTAAAAACATTTGCATGACTAGCCTTGTCATTTTTGGGCAAATAATTTTCAATTTTCATATTAAATATAAGTTGGAACTGGGTGTGATAGTTCGTGTCTGTAATCCCAGCAATTTGAGAGGCTGAGGTGGGAAGAATGCTTGAGCCCAGAACTTGGAGACCAGCCTGGGCGACATAATGAGACCCTGTCTTAGCTACTCAGGAGGCCAAGGTGGGAGGATTACTTGGGCCTCAGAGGGCAAGGATGCAGTGAGCCATGATAGCACCACTGTACTCCAGCCTGGGCAAATGTCTCTTAAAAAAATTATATATATATATATGTTGGGGTAGGGGTTGTCTTTATTTTTATTTTTTTTTGAGACAGTTTCGCTCTTGTTGCCCAGGCTGGAGTGCACTGGCGCATTCTTGGCTCACTGCAACTTCTGCCTCCCAGGTTCAAGCAATTCTTCTGCCTCAGCCGCCCAAGAAGCTGTGATTACAGGCATGCGCCACCATGTCTGGCTAATTTTTTGTATTTTTAGTAGAGATGGGGTTTCACCATGTTGGCCAGGCTGGTCTCGAACTCCTGACTTCCACCTGCCTCAGCCTCCCAAAGTGCTGAGATTAGAGGTGTGAGCCACCGTGCCCAGCCAAAGGCATGTCTTTATTATTAATCCTTCATTCATTGAACAAATTTCATCAGCCATATATTATACTGAGTTTGGGTGATACAGATATGAAACATTTCTCCCCTGTTAAGGGACACTCAAATTCTTGCTCAAACTCTCTGTAGGAAGGTTACGAAAATGAACTATTAACAGTACATAGAGGTAAGTCCTAAGGTGATAGTATTAACTGGGTATTCTGAGATTGACAAAGGAGTTGTTCTTGAGGCTCACTGCACCCTCTGCCTCCTAGGTTCAAGCAATTCTCCTGCCTCAGCCTCCCAAGTAGCTGGGACTACAGGCGTGTGCCACTACGCCCGGCGCATTTTTGTATTTTTAGTAGAGATGGGGTTTCACCATGTTGGCCAGGCTAGTCTCAAACTCCTGACCTCAGGTGATCCACCTGCCTCGGCCTTCCAAAGTGGTAAGATTCGGCTTGGGCCACTGCACCCGGCCTCTTGAGTTTATTCTTAAAGGGCTAAATAATAATTACTCAAGTAAATAAGGGTAGGGATGTGATAGGCATTGCCAGCCATGAAAATAGCACATCTAAAAGTATGACCACACTTGGAAAATTTCCTAGGGTGTTAATAAATATGGTGATTTCCAAGAGTGTTAAATTACTAAATTGAACACAGTTGTGAATTTAATTTGCTAGCTAAGTGAGTGATAGTTCAAATGTTTTAGTTCTGGCCAGAAGTTAGATGGGAAAGAGATGGGAAAGACACCCATTCCCACAAGGGTTGGGAGTAGGGGCATTCTTCCTAATGGAGAGTTTCAGGTGTATCTGCAGAATACCTATCCCAGGAAATGGGAATGACGACAAGATTACAAATATTTTCTGACCTTGATAATTCTTGAGATCTACACAGTTCTTCTAAGGAAAGAAGTCATCTTTGTGGAAGAGGTGTAATTGTCTTATTCTGTGTCCGTGAGCACCCAAGAAAATAGTGTGAGGCTGAGAGGTAAACCTTCCTTTACCAGCTGCCAATATTGAAAAACAAAATTTATTTTATCAATTGTATTTCATTGTCCACGATGGTTCTGCCAGTAAATTAGCCTCCCAGAGCTGCTCCAGAAAAGAAAACATGGCCCCGTTTGGAGTATATAGCTATCGAGTCATATACAACAGGCATTTTCCTTTTATCTGACCCTGTGAATAGATGGTCATGTTCTGGTCTTTCCATGTTGTTCAGTTATGACGGGCAAAGAACCTTTAGGAGATTAAAGCAGCTCCATTGTGTATGGCTTGTGTTCCTGATAATCTTATTCAGAATCCCATGATTTTGTCTGGTTTTCCCTTTTTCATGTAAGTGTTGTGCTGCTTAAGTATTTCCATGTTGTTTTAGAATGTAGTTTTTTTTAAGCTAGGGTAATTCTTTTTTTTTTTTT
>NW_012102121.1:1933006-1935034 GCF_000951045.1 Mandrillus leucophaeus
GAGGCTGAGGCAGGAGAATGGCGTGAACCCGGGAGGCGGAGCTGGCAGTGAGCCGAGATCGCACCACTGCACTCCAGCCTGGGTGACAGAGCGAGACTTCATCTCAAAAGAAAAAGAAAAGAAAATTCCTGAGACATAATTGGTTATATTTGGAAGAAATATATTTTGTAATTTTCACAGCCCCATCATTAATAGTAGTTAACGGTAGTCTCTATCCATTATTACAAATACTGCTTTCTTTGTTCCTTTTTTTTTTTTTTTTTTTTTTGGAGATGGAGTCTCAGTGGCCCAGGCTGGAGTGCAGTAGCGTGATTTTGGCTCACTGAAGCCTCCACCTTCTGGGTTCAAGCGATTCTCCTGCCTCAGTTTCCCAAGTAGCTGGGATTACAGGTGTGCACCACCAGGACTAGCTAAGTTTTTTTGTATTTTTAGTAGAGACGGAGGTTTCACCATGTTGGCCAGGCTGGTCTTAAAATCCTGACCTCAAGTGATCCACCCGCCTTGGCCTCCCAAAGTGCTGGGATTACAGGTGTGAGCCACTTTGCCTGGCCACGTTCCCATCTCTTTAAATGCCTTTTTGCCCTTTATCTTACCTCCTCCTCCCAGTAATTACCGAACTATTTGTTCATTCTCTCTTAATAAAGCTTTTAAAGTACTAAGACCCTGGAGGGTTGGGGGATGTGCTAAATAAATCACAATGGCATTGGCTTTGTTAGTGAAAGGAAGCTGGTTTTTAAACCAGATACCTGCAATTGGTGCTAGTGAAGGGAAACAGCAGCTCTTTAAAGGTATTCTACCTCATCTTTTCTGTCCCTAAGCCAGGACCTAGTTTGATTTATAGAATATAAGTTTATCAGTGTATATCATATTATAATAGTTTGCTATCTGAAAGGTAGGCAAGGAAATCACTTTTTTTTTTTTACAGGATTTTATTTGACTAATATCTTTTATTCATTTATTATTATTTTTGAGATGGAGTCTTGCTCTGTCTCCCAGGCTGCAGTGCAGTGACGTGATCTAGGCTCACTGCAACCTCTGCATCCCAGGTTCAAGCGATTCTCCTGCCTTAGCCTTCCGAGTAGCTGGGACTACAGGCACGTGCCACCACACCCGGCTAATTTTTGTATTTTTGGTAGAGATGGGGTTTCATCATGTTGGTCAGGCTGGTCTCGAACTCCTGATCTCGTGATCTGCCTGCCTCAGCCTTCCAAAGTGCTGGGATTACAGGCGTGAGCCACTGTACCCAGCCTGACATGGAGTCTTGCTCTATCGCCAGGCGGGAGCGCAGTGGAGCCATCTCAGCTCACTGCAAACTTCGACTCCCAGGTTCAAGCGATTCTCCTGCCTCAGACTCCTGAGTAACTGGGATTACAGGAATGTGCCACCACGCCCAGCTAATTTTTTGTATTTTTAGTAGAGATAGGGTTTCACCGTGTTGGCCAGGATGGTCTCAATCTCCTGACCTCATGATCTGCCTGCCTCAGCCTCCCAGAATGCTGGGATTACAGGTGTAAACCACCATGCTTGGCCCCTAATTTTTGTATTTTTAGTAGAGACGGGGTTTTACCATGTTGGCCAGGCTGGTCTCGAACTCCTGACCTCAGGTGATCCACCCACCTCTGCCTCCCAAAGTGCTAGGATTACAGGCGTGAACCACCACGCCCGGCCTCATATCTTTAGCACAGTACTTTTTTTTGTAGTTTTTCTCCCTCAACTCCTTGTTACCAATCTACAATAGAACTGGTTATTTAAGAAAATTTAGTTGTTGTTATTATTATTGAAATGGAGTCTTGCCCTGTCGCCCAGGCTGGAGTGCAGTGGTGTGATCTCAGTTCACTGCAACTTCTGCCTCCCAGATTAAAGCAGTTCTCCTGCTTCAGCCTCCTGAGTAGCTGGAATTACATGGGCACGCCACCATGCCCAGCTAATTTTTTGTATTTTTAATAGAGACGGGATTTCACCATGCTGGCCAGGCTGATCTCAAACTCCTGACCTCGTGATCTGCCTGCCTTGGACTCCCAAATTGCT
>NW_012102121.1:1935084-1945764 GCF_000951045.1 Mandrillus leucophaeus
CAGGATGGTCTTGATCTCCTGACCTCGTGATCTGCCCATCTCGGCCTCCCAAAGTGCTGGGATTACAGGCTTGAGCCACCGCGCCCGGCTCTTTTTTTTTTTTTTTTTTGAGATGGAGTCTCACTCTGTTGCTCAGGCTGGAATGCAGTGGTGCAATCTCAGCTCACTGCAACCTCCATCTCCTGGGTTCAAGCGATTCTCCTGCCTTACCCTCCTGAGTGGCTGGGTTTACAGGCACACGCCACCATGCCCGGCCAGTTTTTGTATTTTTAGTAGAGACGGGGTTTCGCCATGTTGATCAGGCTGGGAGTAATTCTTTGTATTAATTAAAAATGATTTTTTTCTAAAGTAGTGAATCCTAATCAAGGAGAGTCTTTTCTGGGGAGTCTCATCCATTCAGCAGTGTTTATTAAATGTTGATGTGTGCCAGACAGTGCTGAAGGTTTTGAAAATACATCATTGAATAAGATAGACTTAAATACTTGCCCACAAGGAGCCTATATTTCTTTGGGAAAGAGAAACAATAAATATAATTAAAAAGTCAATTTATAATGTTAGAAGGCAATAAGTGTTATGGGGAAAAGATGGTAATATGGGAGTATTGTAGTGAGGGTGGGGTAGTACTTTTAAGTAGGGTGGGTCAGCGTAAGCCTCACTGAGAAGGTAACATTTGAGCAGAAACTTGAAGGAGTGAGTCATGTGACAGAAGAGTGTTCCAGTTAGAAGGAACAGTCAGTACAGAATTTTTGAGGTGGATGGAGCCTGTCATCTTTAAGAGCAGCAGTCACCATAACTTAGTACAGTGAGCCAGAGAATGACTGAAAGGAGGTGAGGGCAGAGAGACTGTGGGCGATGGGGAAGGCCTCTTAGGCCGCTGTGAGTACTTTGGCTTTTACACTAAGTGCCATTGAAAATAAACTCCTAATAATACTGAATGAGTAGAATTTCCTTCTCAGAGATTTAGGGTCAAGGAAAAGGTAAGCAGTCAGAGAAGGAACTCTGTAACTTCTAGACTTAGGATAGCAAAAATTAATGCATATCCGTTAGACATAAGATTATGGCAAAACAAATAATGAAGTTCTTTGCTGATATTTTCTACTTTATTTTTGATTATAGGGACTTTCAGTTACCTTGATGATGTCCCATTTAAGATAGGAGACAAATTCAAAACACCAGCTAAAGTTGGTCTACCTATTGGCTTCTCCTTGCCTGATTGTTTGCAGGTTGTCAGAGAAGTACAGGTAAGTGGTAATTTTTAGTTAAAGTTTAGTGCATTTAAAAGTTTAAAGAGTAAGAATTTGATGTATAGTGAAATAAAAAAACTACAGTTGCAAGCAGAATCAAGTTTTGGTCAACGATCGACCGCATATACAATAGTGGTCCCATAAAATTATAAGGGGCTGGACATGGTGGCTCACGCTTGTGATCCTAGCACTGTGGGTGGCCAAGGTGGGAGGATCACTTGAGCTCAGGAGTTTGAGACCAGGCTGGGCAACTTAATGAGACCTCATCTCTACTGGGGGGGGGGGGAAGGAGATATATATATATATATATATATGTATGTATGTATGTACCTATCACATAGTGACATAGTAGTAGCCATTGTAACATGGTAGCACAATGCATTACTCTAGTGTTTGTGGTGATGCTGGTATAAACACATCTACTGCACTGACAGTCTTATAAAAGTATAGCACATACAATTCAGTATAGTATGTAATACAAATAAATGACTGTGTTACTCATTTACGTATTACTATGCTATACTTGTTAGCATTATCTTTCTACTTATTAAAAAAGTTAAAACAGCCTCAGGTAGGTCCTTCAGGAGATATTCCACAGGAGGGCATTGTGATCATAGGAGATGACAGCTCCATGCATGTATTGATCCTGAAGACCATCCCGTGAGACAAGATGGGGAGGTGGAAAACAGTGATGCTGATGATCCCGTAGGCCTAGGCTGATGTGTGTGTGTTTGTGGCTTCATTTTTAAGAAAGAAGTTTAAAAAGTAAAAGAAAAAAAAAAAGTAAAGATCCAAAAGCTTATAGAATAAGGGTATAAAGAAAAATGTTTTGGTACAGTTGTATGATGTATTTGTGTTTTAGGCTTAGTTCAGAAGAGTAAAAAAGTTTAAAAAATTTAATGTTTATAAAGTTAAAAAAAGTCACAGTAAGCGCGAGTTAATTTATTATTGAGAGAAAAATTGTTTTTTACAAATTTAGTATAGTCTAAGTGTACAGTGTTTATAAAGTCTGTAGTACTACTGTACAGTAATGTCCTAGGCCTTCACATTTACCCACCATTCACTTACCCAGAGCAACGTCCAGTCCTGCAAGCTCCATTTATGGTAAGTGCCCTATACAGGTGGACCATTTTAAATCTTTTTTTTCTCTTTTTTTCTTTTTTGAGACGGAGTTTCATTCTTGTTGCCCAGGCTGGAGTGCAATGGTGCGATCTTGGCTCACTGCAACCTCCACCTCCACCTTCACCTCCACCTCCTGGGTTCAAGGGATTCTCCTGCCTCAGCCTCCTGAGTAGCTGGGATTACAGGTGTGCACCGCCACGCCCATCTAATTTTGTATTTTTAGTAGAGACAGGGTTTCACCATGTTAGTCAGGCTGATCTTGAACTCCTGACCTCAGTTGATCCGCCCACCTCGACCTCACTAAATGCTGGGATTACAGGCGTGAGCCACTGTACCCAGCCTATTTTTAATCTTTTATTCCATATTTTTACTGTACCTTTTCTATGTTTAGATAGGTTTAGATACATAAATACTTGCCATTGTGCTACAATTGCCTACAGTATTCAGTACAGTAACATGCTATACAGGTTTGTAGCCTCAGAGCAATACTGTACCATAGCAATACCATATAGCCTAGGTGTATAGCAGGCTGTACCATCTAGGTTTGTGTAAGTACACTTCTGCCCTCACCGGTGAAATCACCTAACATGCATTTTTTAGAGTGTATCCTTGTCATTATGACTGTATTCTCTTATTATTGTTTCTTATAGCTCCTATATTGCTGCCTGGCTCACATTGTTATATACACATACAGATTTTGTTTACCCTGTTAGTTGTATATTCCTGGGGCTCTGTACCTCACACAGAACAAATTCCCATTGCCCATTTAACTAGTTTTTTCACCTCTTTCCCTCTCTTTGTTAATGTCCTCATTCTCTTTTCAGTCACTCAAGTTAGATTTGCTGTGTCTCACATTGCAGTTCAGCCTGACCTCATTTTTCATGTGGGCTGTTGCAGTAGCCTCTTTAATTGGCCCTTCTGCTTGCAGTGTTTTCCTTCTATTTTTTTACATTGTTTCTAGAAGTTTAAGATCTAGCATGATCTTAAAGTTTTAAATTGTCACATCCCTTTTCATAACTGTTCAAAAGGGTTCAGTGACTGACCAGTCCTTATTGAGTCTAGTCTAGACATAAGGTTATGGCAGAGCAATTGAGCTCATCACCTCCATGTTCCCTCCAAACCACGTTACTAGTAGTCTGTTAGACCTTGTGCGTTATCTCTCTGTATGCTGCTTCTGCTCATGAGCCGTTATCTCCAACTGGAATATTCTTTTTCTCACTGTACTGAAAATTCCGTTTAAATCTATTCTAGATTGCACATAAATGTTATCTCCTCGAGGGCTTCTTTCTCAATCCTCCCATCTTTAAGGCTCAGTTATATAGAAATGTACTGAATTACTCCTTGAAAGCAACAAATAGCCCTGTGTTACTTACTGCAGTACACATTTACTGAATGCCTGCTTTTGAGAAGTGGTCTATTGGACACTCAAGGTAGAGATAAATTCCTTAATCACTGTCCTCAAGGTACTTACAGTTGAGAGAAGTTACCTAGAGAAACAGAAAAATATGATACTTACTGTAACTCTTCCTGTGACTTAAGAAGATTTTTAAAAATGCAACTTTTCGGCCGGGCGCGGTGGCTCACGCCTGTAATCCCAGCACTTTGGGAGGCCGAGACGGGCGGATCACGAGGTCAGGAGATCGAGACCATCCTGGCTAACACGGTGAAACCCCGTCTCTACTGAAAAAAGACAAAAAGTGAGCGTGGTGACGGGCGCCTGTAGTCCCAGCTACTCGGGAGGCTGAGGCAGGAGAATAGCGGGAACCCGGGAGGCGGAGCTTGCAGTGAGCTGAGATTGCGCCACTGCACTCCAGCCTGGGCAACAGAGCGAGACTCCGTCTCAAAGAAAAAAAAAAAAATGCAACTTTCAGGAAAAGAAGTTTTGTTTTTCTAGAATTCACTAAGGCATCACCATTTTACTCTAAAAGGTATTACTTTTTTTTATCTTCCAAAGTCTATATGCAGTAAGTAATCATAATGAGGGAACTTCAGTTACTTTTGGGAGAAAAAAAAATCTTTATTCACATACCATGAAATTTACCTTTTTTTTTTAAATACTTTTTTTTGCTCATTTGTAGACACAGTCTCATTCTGTCACCCAGGGTGGAGTCTAGTGGCGCAATCGTGGCTTACTGCAGCCTTGACCTCCCTGAGCTTGGTGATCCTCCCTCCTCAGCCTCCTGAGTAGCTGGGACTATTGGCATGCACCATCATGCCTGGCTAAGTTTTGTATTTTTTGTAGAGATGGAGTTTCATCATGTTGCCCAGTCTGGTCTTGAGCTCCTGGCCTCAAGTGATCTGCCCACCTCAGCCTCCCAAAGTGCTGGGATTACAGGTGTGAGCCACCATGCCTGGCCAAAATTCACCTTTTTAAGGTATACATACAGTTCAGTGATTTTTAGTATATTCACATAGTTGTGTAACAATCATTACTATCTAATTCCCGAACATTTTAATCACTCCAAAAGGAAACCCAGTATCCATGAGAAGTCACTCCCCATTCTCCCCTCCTTGCAGCCTCTGGCAACTGCTATCTACTTTCTGTCTCTATGGGTTTGCCTATTCTGGCCATTTCATATAAATGGAATTCTGCAGTCGTAGCCTTGGTGACTGGCTTATTCACTTAGCATAATGTTCTCAAGGTTTATCCACGTTGTATGAATGAGGTATTAGTACTTCATTTATTTTTATAGGTGAATAATATTTCATTGTTTGGATATAACACACTTTGTTCATCTGTTCATCAGTTGATGGACATTGTGGTAGTTTCCACTTTTTGCCTCTTATGAATAATGATGCTCTGAACATCTGTAAACAGATTTTTGTGTGGACACATGTTTTCAGTTTTCTTGGGTATAATGTAAAGGAGTGGAATTGCTGGGTCATGGTAACTCTATGTTTAACATTTTAAAGAACACTAGAGTATTTTTCCAAAGTGGCTGCACAATTTTACAATCCCAGCAGCACAAGAGGGTACCAATTTCTTCACTTCCTTGCCAAGTCTTATTAACTTGTTTTCATTATATACATTCTTGTGGGTGAGAAGTTGTCTCTCATTGTGGTTTTTATTTGCATTTCTTTCATGACTAATGATGTTAAGCATCTTATATTAGGCATCTTTAATACTGAATTAATGTTCCTTTTGTGTATGGAGACTTTATTGGACCAGAAGAGAGATAGACTTACTTTATAACATTTTTCCTTGTTTTATTGGTCTGAGAATTTTTTTATTGGCAAGAACAAATAGTCATTAAATACTTACTTGTGTACATGATACTCTTAGCAATATGATTTAAAAACACCTGTCTTGTTTCTCATTATTCATTGCTTTATTGATGCATTCAGAAAACTTGTTTTGATTCCCAAATTGTTGTCGATTTAGGCTTTGCTGGGAATTTCCCATTTGTTTGGTCAGTCTGAAGCACTAATAAACGCATGGTATTGCGCTCACTGTGCTCATAGCACCCACTGATCACAAAAGGAGATTAGGGCTAACAGCTGCATTCCAGTGTGGGCCAGGTGAAATATTTTTGTTCTCTGATGCACAAAGCAACCTTTATTTTGAGGTGGAGTCTTGTTCTTTTGCCCAGGCTGGAGTGCAGTGGCACCATCTTGACTCACTGCAACCTCCACCTCCCAGCTTCAGGAGATTCTCCTGCCTCAGCCTCATGAGTAGCTGGGACTACTGGCGTGTGCCACCATGCCTGGCTAATTTTTGTGTTTTTAGTAGAGACAGGGTTTCGCCATGTTGACTAGGCTGGTCTCAAACTCCTCACCTCAAGTGATCCGCCCATCTTGGCCTCCCAAAGGAGACCAAGGCTGTCTGGGTTACAAAGCAGCCTTAAACTTTGCCTGGAGTCTCCATGGGGAATTAGGTTGTAGTGTTGTATCTGGTCCCCTCCATACCCAAAGAGAACAGTCAGACCTAGAGCTCTAGACAGATGACTTGAAAGTTCCTCTGTCATATTTGCCTTTGCATGACAATACAAACACAACTTTTCAGCTAAAATTTCTTGACAGTGAGCCAGTAAAATATACACAGCCCTTGCTTCTAGGGTCCAGAAAGCTTCTGTTGAATGTGGCTCACGTGAGGTAGCCCTTAGTGTCATGGTGTCATCCTCTGGTGTCACTCATACGTGTGCTGGAGAATTGACCTGTAATAGCTGTATAATCTTGCACAGATTTTTTTAACTTCTCCAAGCCTCCATTTCTTCATCTGTAAAGGGAGGATGAGAATGATTAGCTTTTAAGGTTGTTGGAAGAGTTAAATAATGTATTTATAATGCTTACTCTGGTTCCTGGAACTCCATAAATGCTAGATGATATTATTTATTATTATACTCCAAACCCACATTCTTTTCTACTTTAATATTTCTGTCACCCCCAACCCCCTCCCTCCCTGCACCGCACCCTGTTTTTCTGTGTTCCAAGTATTCTACATTACTTTGGTAACTAAAACACAAAAGTTCAATAAGTGTTTGCTAGAAAAGGAAATAAATTTCCAATTGTTTTTTGAATAAAACTTCAAAGAACAATGTTTATAGGCAATGGGAAGTTAGTTATAGCCCCCATTTTTATTGGGGGAAAGCAATTGCAAAATTGGATTTTCTCCACAGTTAGAAAAGCAGAGTCATTGCCACTGCTCTTTTCTCAGTGTTCCATTAGTGGTAGAAAGGAAGCCCAGTGATTCTCCACCATGTGTCTGTCTGAGGCACAGCAACTGGTTCAGGATTTAAAGTAACTTCTTGACATGTGCCTTTCTAGGCTTCTCTTTTGTTGTTTGAATTTGAAAGGCTTGAGGATGACAAGAGGCTCTTGCCTATTTTTCTTCTTCTCTAAAATTCTGGTGTTAGCATGTTAGACCTCTCTTTTCCCCCTTTTTTACCTTTAGTGTGTCTCTAACCTTGGACATTCACACAGACATTGTTTAGCTCTAGTGCTTTGGGGTGAAAGCCAAAGATTTTTGTTTTTTCCTGTCCTATGTGAATGTTGCTTTATATAATAGGTCTATTTCTTTTAAGTGTGCAAAATAAATTTTTGTAAATTGAGCTATACTTAAGATATCGTTAAAGAACCATGAAGTGGCGCTTTGTGTAATTTGCTCTGTAAAAATCTTAATCTGACTATGCCTGGATTTCTTATAAGTTTTTCTGCATATTAACTACAACCTGTTCACCATAATCTAATAGATAGTGGTTTAATAAGAGCATAGAATCTATAGTCAGACTGCCTGGGTACAAATCCAGGCTCTTCCATTTAGCTACCAGCTTTATGCTTGGTTGTAGACCCTGTTAAGTGGAATAACAGTAGTTACTTTAAAGGGTTATTGAGAAAATCTAGAGCGTTAATACATAAAAAGTGTTTAGAATCATGCATGGCACCTTACAGGTATTTCTTAAATGTTTGGGGCTATCATTACCTAGCATGGGATTTGTTTAGGACATTGTGCTAGATAATAGAGATCCAAGGAGGGTCTGTAACAGGTTACTGTCCACAAGAGGCTTGTGATACTTTGGAGGAAGTTAGAGATTAAAGACGAAAACTACATGTGGTCACCTGCGCTCAGCATCAAATGACTGATAGAGACAAATGCTGTAAGAGTTACAAAGAAGGAGTGGGTCATCAGGAAAGCTTCACAGAGGAAGTAACTGAGCTCTGCTTGAGCCACCAATGAAGAATTCTAGGAAAGGAAATGGCCTGAGGAGAGAGAAGGGAAGTAGCAAGGTACATTTGGCCTGGTATGTAGGGTTAGAGGTTGTAGGAGTTCTTTCTAGATAATTTCTACAAGTAATCTAGGAACAGAGTTTGGTTAAATCTTATAAGGACATTGGAAGCCTTACTCTTTTTAAGTGGGGATCATCCCACACACCTTAAATGCTGCCTTGCCCAGTTCTCCTCTTGCACCAGGAGTGAGGAAGGAGTGAATTGGGTGGGGGGGAAGGACGGCCACCTGAGTTCACACCCCCTTCCTCTGCTATATCTTTGCAGTATGACTTCTCTTTGGAAAAGAAAACCATTGAGTGGGCTGAAGAGATTAAGAAAATCGAAGAAGCCGAGCGGGAAGCAGAGTGCAAAATTGCGGAAGCAGAAGCTAAAGTGAATTCTAAGAGTGGCCCAGAGGGCGATAGCAAAATGAGCTTCTCCAAGACTCACAGTACAGCCACAATGCCACCTCCTATTAACCCCATCCTCGCCAGCTTGCAGCACAACAGCATCCTCACACCAACTCGGGTCAGCAGTAGTGCCACGAAACAGAAAGTTCTCAGCCCACCTCACATAAAGGCGGATTTCAATCTTGCTGACTTTGAGTGTGAAGAAGACCCATTTGATAATCTGGAGTTAAAAACTATTGATGAGAAGGAAGAGCTGAGAAATATTCTGGTAGGAACCACTGGACCCATTATGGCTCAGTTATTGGACAATAACTTGCCCAGGGGAGGCTCTGGGTCCGTGTTACAGGATGAGGAGGTCCTGGCATCCTTGGAACGGGCGACCCTAGATTTCAAGCCTCTTCATAAACCCAATGGCTTTATAACCTTACCACAGTTGGGCAACTGTGAAAAGATGTCACTGTCTTCCAAAGTGTCCCTCCCCCCTATACCTGCAGTAAGCAATATCAAATCCCTGTCTTTCCCCAAACTTGACTCTGATGACAGCAATCAGAAGACAGCCAAGCTGGCGAGCACTTTCCATAGCACATCCTGCCTCCGCAATGGCACGTTCCAGAATTCCCTAAAGCCTTCCACCCAAAGCAGTGCCAGTGAGCTCAATGGGCATCACACTCTTGGGCTTTCAGCTTTGAACTTGGACAGTGGCACAGAGATGCCAGCCCTGACATCCTCCCAGATGCCTTCCCTCTCTGTTTTGTCTGTGTGCACAGACGAATCATCACCTCCAAATACTGGTCCCACGGTAAGTCTTTTAAATCCCCCGCCAACTCCCATATTTTCCTGAGGACAGGGATTATGTTTTTTCTTGATGTTTGGTTTTTTTTCGAGACAGGGTCTCATTCTGTTGCCCAGGCTGGAATACAGTGGTGTGATCGTACCTTACTGTAGCCTCAACCTCCCAGGCTCAAGCGATCCTTCCACCTCATCACTCTCCTGAGTAGCTGGGACAACAGGCACGTGCCACCACGCCCAACTTTTTTGTATTTTTTGTAGAGATGGGATTTCGACATGTTGCCCAGGCTGGTCTCAAACTCCTGACTTTAAGTTATCTGCCTGCCTTGGCCTCCCAAAGTGTTGGGATTATAGGCGTGAGCCACCAAGCCTGGCAGTACAGAACAACACATTATTGCATTCTAGAATAGAAATCATAGAAGTCAAGAACCTTTTGCTACACCAGCTTACAGATTTCTTTCTTTTTTCTTTTTTTTGAAACAGAGTCTTGCTCTGTCGCCCAGGTTGGAGTGCAGTGGCACCATCTCGGCTCACTGCAACCTCCACCTCTCAGGTTCAAGCAATTCTCCTGCCTCAGCCTCCTGAGTGGCTGGGACTACAGGCATATGCCACCACAGCCAGCTAATTTTTGTGTTTTTAGTAGAGACAGGGTTTTACCATGTTGCCCAGGCTGGTCTCGAACTCCGAACCTTAGTTGATCCACCTGCCTCCACCTCCCAAATTCCTGGGATTATAGGTGTGAGCCACTGTGCCCGGCCAGGTTACAGATTTTTTTTAAATGTAAAAGCACATCAAGAGACTACTTAGAGCCAAAAAGGAGCCTGAGTGTATTGGTGGGATATCTGTCAGAGACCATAACAAGCCTGCTATTAGCTGGTAAAAAGATATGAAATCTTGGCCTGCTTTACAAGTCCCAGTAATAGCATTCTTGGTCAATGATAGTCTGTGGGAATGCTTCTTTTGTCAGAGAGCTCATAGCTGCTTGTAAACTTCCATAAACTTTGGCCCAGGTAAACTTGATAGAGTGCCGAACACCATTATTATCTTCTTGGAGTGGGCTTCATTCTAATTCCTCTTGGTCAGTTGTTGGACTCTGGTCAGCACTGTACTTCTTCCTTTTCATGGTACTTTGTATGCTTTAGAGAAATTAAAAGCTCCCTGGAAAAGATCAGGGGTCCTTGGCCAACACTTCCTTCCTCTCATTTAAAGTTAGATTAACCATTTAGAGATCAAAGCCAATAAACTAACAGCAGAGATCTTTCTCAAACTAGAACACTTGTCATTCTTTGACCAACCTGAGTGTGGGAGTTTCTTTCTGGCCTATTCATCTCAGGATGGGAAGAGGCCTGCTTCTTGTTGGCTTGAGAATTTGCTGCCTTCCACCTGCAGGTATAAACAGAGCTGGAGTGTTT